>NW_019154091.1:33971774-34084623 GCF_002288905.1 Enhydra lutris kenyoni | reverse complement strand
GTGTGTGTGTGTGTGTGTGTGTGTGTGTGTGTGTGTGTGTGTGTGTGTGGAGTTAGCCCATGTGAGCCAGTTGTAAGCATCTCTTTCAAATTGTATGTTTGGTGAAGTCAGGGACGTAACTTAAAATCCACTATGGTGTGAGTATTTACCCCATGGAAACTGACAACTACTACGAATCAGGACCTTTTTTTTCCTGGCGAGCAAGTTTACCTACATACCACTGACTCCACCCTTCAGTGTTTCTGATTGTTTGATCTAAAGACCCGAGCATTATTATTTTTTATGAGCTCCCCAAGTGATTCTAATGCGCAGCCAACAGGGGTGAAGAAGATACTCAGTGAACACACATGAGAAAACATTTATTAAACATTTGTTGAACAAATGACCACAGAATGCCAATGTATATGAGGCTCATAGGGAATACAGATGGATGAGTGGAATGCCATGTATTACTTAAGGGGATAATTCCTGGAAGACTTTTTTTTCTCCCTGCTGAGCAGGGAGCCCAATGTGGGGCTCCATCCCAGGACCCTAAGACCAGGACCTGAGCTGAAATCAAAAGTGGGCCACTTAACGGATGAGCCACCCAGCCACTTATCCATGAAATGAGGAGCCTATTCAAAAGTAGAGAGGCAGAAACAAATAAATCATAGGTGGAGATTATCGATGTGAGCAAAACTGATGGCAGTTTGGTCAGTAATACACCAAGAAATCCTAAATTCTTTCCCAAGAAAATCAGGACTATCAAAGAAGGCACAGATGGATTGGGTTGGTCTTCACTGATCCGTCCGGCTGTCTTACAAACTCCGCTCCAGATATGCCCTCCAGGGAAAGAGTTCGGAGGGGTCTTTTTTGTGGGGTTTTTTTGTGGGTTTTTTTGGCGGGTTTTTTTTTGGTTTTTTTTTTTTGTTGTTTTTTTTTTTTTTTAAATGTGAGCTCACTGGGCTTTCTAATCTATATTGTCTAAGGATACAGTGATGAATTATATAAACATGGGGGCTACGTGGAAGTTCATGGAGGATAATGTAAATTTAACACTACATTCAAAAGGATCTCTTCCTTTTCCATCTGTTTATTTCAAAATACCCTCCCAGATGGCTTTTCCATGTGGCAGTCTGGATTAACTCAGGCTCATATCCTCTCTTCACCAACAGTACTTTGAGGGGCTCCATTCAGACCCTGTTTTGGGGCAGTGAAAACTTTAATACAATTAAATATTTTACCTCTAAAGAAAAGGGCTCAGCGCTATGTAAAGAGACCTAGGTTTTGCTTTTTGGCCCCATCACTGAGTAAATTAATCTCTCTGTTTCCTATTTACCCATCTGTGCACTGGGATAGTAACACACCCCCTTGTTCCCAAGAAAACTTGGAAAGATTCAAAATTACATAAATTCCAGAGCATATTGCTATATCCCGACTTATTTTTGGAGGCTGGGTTTTTCATTTCCAGAAATGAGTAAGCCTCAAAAATCCTAGAACTCGCTTTAGTTCAAAACTACTATCTTTTTGACCCTTTGGTGTTTTCATTGCACTTTTTAAAAGTGAGGATTGTTTTAACTAAGGGGGAAATGTTACAGTAATTGCTACATCCTCTCATTAGGACTAAAGCAGTCAGAATCACTTTTCATGTATGTATGTCACATTTATATGGAATTACAAAGGCTTCATTGTAAAATATCCTAAAGCCATCAAATTCTGAAAGCTCCCCAGAGCTTGAAGAATGCCATTTCTTGAAACTGGAACACAAAGCAGCAAAATTCATTCTGAGGAGACAAGTCCAGAATTTTAAGTTTCAAAATCTTGATATCTGTTTATGTATATAAATACATGTGTCCAGAAAAGAATAAAAGTTTAAGGGAAGCCTTACCGCAGGGGTTGGTGTTTATAAAGCCCTCCGGGTGCCAACAGGGAGAGACCTCAAGTGTGTCCCACATCCTCACAGGCAAGTTAATGGTCTCTTAACAATCTAAAGAGAAAAATCTGCAGTAGTCACAGTGATTTTTTAAATTACAAAAGCAGTGGAAACACAGTTTATGGTGGAGCTCTGCTATATTTTTATTTAAAATGACAAATTAAGCAATAATTAGAAATTATGGGGCGCCTGGGTGGCTCAGTTGTTAAGCATCTGCCTTCGGCTCAGGTCATGATCCCAGGATCTTGGGATCGAGCCTCACATTGGGCTCCCTGCTCTGCTGGAAAGCCTGTTTCTTCCATTTCCCCTGTTTGTGTTCCCTCTCTTGCTGTCTCTCTCTATATCAAATAAATAAATAAATAAAAATCTTTAAAAAAAATAATTAGAAATTAGCTAATATATCCGTTTTCTAGCAATCTGAAGCAGTTGACTTCTCAACTACATGAATCATGTCCTTAACTTTAGTAGGAAATGGTGGTAGAATGTATTGTCGTTGTTTTTATAAGATAACACCGTAAGGGTATCCAGTTCTTGTTATTATTGATAGAGCATTGTTCTTCAAGTTTTTATTTTTTAATATATATTTTTAAGATTTTTATTTATTTATTTGACAGACAGAGATCACAAGTAGGCAGAGAGACAGGGGGAGAGAGGGGGGAAGCAGGCTCCCCGCCAAGCAGAGAGCCCGATGCGGGGCTTGAACCCAGGACCCTGAGATCATGACCTGAGCCAAAGGCAGAGGCTCAACCCACGGAGCCACCGAGGCACCCCTTTAAGTTTTTATTTTGATAAGAATAAATCTCATGCCATCGCAGACTTCTAAAAAGGTTTTGCTGGTTTGTTGGATTATCTGTTTCTTGATTTCCTTCTTTTAAGGCTTTCAGCAGAGA
The DNA here is from genome assembly GCF_002288905.1 of Enhydra lutris kenyoni. NCBI lineage: Eukaryota > Metazoa > Chordata > Mammalia > Carnivora > Mustelidae > Enhydra > Enhydra lutris. The sequence goes on along the minus strand of NW_019154091.1, from coordinate 34,081,821 downwards.
TCACAAGTGACTCCTGCTCTTTAATTCAGATATTTTTTTTCCTCACCTGAGTCCCATCCAAAGGGAAAACTGGTTTTAAAAATCCTAACGGTTCTCCTTAACTTTCAACCCAGTTTCCTCATGGTTGTTGCCGCGGCAAGCTCCACCTCCAGCAATCCAGACAGGTAGAAACCTGCTTCTTTTTCGTTTCCCAGTGAGAAGCTTGGAAAGTTCTCTGTTCCTGAAAGAGTAGAAACAAAGCTTTCTGTTTCCAAGCAGAGTTTTTACCTGCAAGGAACGTCTTCCGTGGGTGGTGTACCTGGGCAAAGAAATCTCAGGAAACCTGGTTATCATGGGATTTCCACTCCCCCTATTTAAAAAAAAAAAAAAAAAAAAAAAATTTGAATGTTTTTACAGGGACTTCAAGGGCCGTTTTAAGGATGTTTATATTTCAGACAACCTAAACATTGTTTGGAGCAAAATGAGAGATTTCATTTTGGGACAAGCAAGTTGATGAATTGCAGTCAGCATCTTGTTCTTAAAGGAGGTATTTTTACTGGAAGCTCTTGGTCTAGACACACAAAGGAGAGAGGAGGAGGGAGACAGAGGGGAGAGCATTCTCAGTCTAACACTCGTCTTTTAAATGATACCTTGGTCAATGCAGTAAATAGTTCCTAATAAATCAGACTTGCAAATAGTCACTCTTCTACTCACTCAGGGAACGCAGTGATTTATGCTGCCGAAGTCGTAAAGAGTACTGATTTATTTATTTTCCTACTTATGCTCTTTCAAGCTGGTAAAACATTTTGTGGGCCCGTAAATGTTTGGTACCAACTGGCAAAACATGAAGAATTCTATCAAAGCCCAGCCTGAGTGGCACTGTTTTGTTGTATAGGAAATACTTTTTGATTTAACCTCTGACCTCTGACATTGTGGAGATCCAGGGAAAAGGAGAGCCTAGCACAGTAGGAACCAAAGTTTAACCCTTACAGTAAAGTCGCACAGGGATATAATAGCACAGAGGTAGGTCAGGGTAACGTATCAAAATGGTTATTAGTCATAACCGTACAAAGTACTTAGTTTGGCTAACCTTCGTAATAAAGGAATATGGGCAAGGTGAGCCCTTGTCAGGGACTGTCTCAGAGAGATGACATAAACTTCTAACAGAAGTGAAAGAACATGGGTTAATTTGAAGATAAACCTCCACAGGGCAAAATTTAGTGTTTCAGGGTCTGCCAGATTTCCTGTAGGAAGTTTTTTTGTGTGTTGTTGTTGTTTAAGTATGACCGTTTTTAACCATGTGGTGAATGAAGTCCATAGATCAGGCTAAAAAGGTAAATGGCAATGTCTGCCCGAGTTTCCTCTTCATTTTGAGGTGAGCTGATTAAAAACCAATTGTTGATTCAATATGCAAACTTTCTTCTCATTATCCAAACACGCTGACCCAAATTAATATGAATAAATAGTAACTGGTTTTATAAACCCGGTCTTTCTAAAAAAAAAAAAAAAAAAAATATATATATATATATATATATATATATATATATATATCTCCTTAATGTTTGAATAGCAACATGTTGTTTTGTCCAAGACACTTCCTTTACATTCAGAAAGTGTTTGCTGGACACTCGAATGTATATTGAGAAATTGTTTGTTGAGTCACTACAAGTAGTGATATTTTCCTAATTTTATTCAAAAGTCCTAACTCAGGATAATGAAAAATGTTCAGTGAAAAACATTTCATTAAAATCCAGAAATGTTCTCTTCCCTGGCAACAAATACAACAGGTATGCAAAAATTTACACACATAGTGTAAACCTGGCGATTCACAGACCTGTACCCCTGGGGATAAAAATATATTATATGTCTATAAAAAATAAAATTAAAAAAATATATATTAAAAAAAATTTACACACATAGAAAAGCAAGAGAAATTTTCTGTTTGTCTCTGCCACCAATAAACACATCTGGAGTATAACTACTAAACACCCTCTGACATAATCATTTTTAAAAACTTTGCCAGGGCGCCTGGGTGGCACAGTCGGTTAAGCAACCAACTCCTGGCTTTGGATCAAGTCATGATCTCAGGGTCATGAGATCGAGCCCTGCGTTAGGCTCCTGAGCATGGACCCTGCTCATGGGTGCTGAGTATGGACCCTGTTCATGGGTGGCTCAGTGGGTTAAGCCTCTGCCTTCAGCTCGGGTCATGATCTCAGGGTCCTGGGATCGAGTCCCGCATCGGGCTCTCTGCACAGCAAGGAGCCTGCTTCCTCCTCTCTCTCTCTCTCTCTGCCTGCCTGCCTGCCTAGTTGTGATCTCTGTCAAGTAAATAAATAAAATCTTTAAAAAAAAAAAAGATTCTCTTTCTCCCCCCCCCCAACTAAACAATAATAACAACAATAAAAATTCAAACTATATAAAAACAAGAACATTCCTCAACAGTTTTGGAGATTTGAAATAAATTTCCTTCTTCTGAATGCTTCCTTCATGCAAAAATCCTTTTGCCACATCTTTAGCTGTTTTTCAAACATGAGGCTCCTTCAGTAAGCATTAGAACTGGCATGGAAAATCGATAGAGCTCATGGCCCTCAGAAATGGTGACTTACAGGATCCTGAAACTTGCAATTAGTTTATACATGAAATGATTTCGCTATCTGTGAAGTGTGACTTTCTTCTCAAGATATTGGTAAATATCCCTTCACCCCAGGAAAGGAATCCATAGCATCCTGGGGTTGAATGTTACCTCAATATACGATACTTTCAGTGACAGGACCCTGATCAAGGGTGAAGATGAGAAAAACAAGAGTGCATTTTAGAAACCAAAGACATCTTGTTTGTTTTCTTTTAGAGATGTTATTTAAGATTTTCCTTCTTAGCCGTCTCTTGTTGAATCACAGGTTAAATAAATAAAGATAGAATGACTAACTATAATTAACAATAATTATTCCACACTACATCTTACAAGATCTTATACTGTTTTGGGGTTTGGTTTTTTTTTTTCTTCAAAATTTTCCCATTTGATGGTCACATTTTTTCCTCACACCCTGCTGGACAGTTAGGTGGGTGTTGTCATTACTGGCCTGACGCAGTGAGACGGCATGAGTTACATAAGCCATTAATGTGAGGGTTGATGTCGGTGGTCAGCGACCTCCAGGATCAACCTCCTTTCCTTAAATGCCCCTCGGTAAAGACCTCAACATTGACTTTATTAAGTTGATGGTAACACATGCAAGGTAGTCCCAACATTTGTGTAATTCTAGACACATAAAGTTAAAATAAAGAAAGGACGGGCTACCAAATGCCTTCAATATCCCAACTTCTTAAGTCTCCTGTTAAAAAGTACATTTCCCTCCTAGCATTTCCACCAGAATACCTTCCACTTGCCAGAATATCTGGTTTTTATATGTTCCATTTACCATATTTTTAAAAAATCTGATGTAAAGTTTTCCTAGTTGGAGGAAATAATCACTTTCCATTAAGTTAAACAGCCTCAATCCATTTTAAATTAAAAATCTCTGACAGAGAAATAGAAAAACACAGCTCTGTGGTCTTACGGGCCACTTAGCTGCAGATGGAACTTGAAAAATCCGTTTCTGGTCTTTTCTGCTGAGACAGAGTCCATTATTTCTGTTCTGATGGGACTGGCTGGAGATATTCAGGAACGTGAAAAAAACTTACATGTGTCCTTCTGAGTCCTTAAGGAGTCGAACATTATTAAGATGACAAAAAGAATCTGTCGTGAGACTATAATGACTCTTTCTAGATGATCAGGTATTTCTAGGTTTATTGGCAAGATAGCTGAAATTACAAATGGATTTTTAGCCAGCATTTCATAATAAAGGAGTTGCAGAATTGTTTGCCATCAAGGAGAAAAAAAATAAGGATTTGTTAAAGCCAACGTGGACTTCTGTGATTTTGCATTCTTTACTACGCAGAAAGAAGGGGATCGTGGGGACCCGAGTCCTAAAATTTGTGAGGAGAGTATTTCCGTTTCCCTGTTCCATTTAGAATTCACTGGCCTCCCTTCCACTGCAAACCCGCTGTTTAGTCTGCATCTGAAAATTAAACCCAGAGCTTCGGCTCTCACGTTAAGTACCAAACTTTCCTCCAGCACACACCCTCACTTGTGTCTGTGTGCTAAGATCTATGATTAGACCCTTTAGACATTTTAAAATTCCATCAAGCATTAGAAGATAAGGTCGGATATTGGGCTGTCTTCTTCCTCCTTTCGAGTCCACAAGCAGAAGTACACCCAAAGGTAAACGCCATATGCAGGATGGAGATAAGTGCAAACTGTATTTCTGGATTTCAGTGGGGCGTTTTTTCAAGCTTAACCAAAGCAATGAAAGAGTTACATTTATTAAATTTCTTTTTTTCACGAACGAAAAGAAAAACTAAGACAAAATGAGGGCAATTTTCCAGGAGTCATAATAAAAATATAGCTCTCCATCTCTGCCCACTTTCCTTTCCTTCTCATCAGTTTTCTGCCCAAAACACTCGCATGTTTTGCCCCGATGTGATGCAGCCCCAGTTGTCTTTGTAAAGTAGCCACGTGAATGGCTGGGAGCTGTTCAGTGTTCAGAGTTCTTGGTGGCTGGTGCTCATAAAAATGTCACTGTGCACTTGCACTTGGAAAAATCCTTTTATCCCGCATTCCTGAAGCCCCATTCCAACAGTTCGCCTCCTTGACCAGACTGCTGCTGTTCACCTTCCCACCTTGCAGACTAGCTTCTAATGAGATGTGTCTAACTCTTTGACTATCGAGTTTCCATGTCCTTATTGCCCAGAGCTGCTCTTGGGGGACTTCCCAAGCTCAAAGGTCCTTTGGCCACATGCTGCAAACATGAAGGAATTTAAATAGCTACCTCAAGGTGGAAGTCATCGTCTAGAATGAGTCACAGTGTCTTCAAAGTCACTGAAGAGAATTGAATCTCGGGGGTCCCAACCAACTACTCTCCTATGGAAATAAAATTCCTTGGGGATGCCAGAGCTGGCTGTTTATTCCCTTACATCACTGGTTTCCATCCACACTTTGCACCACAGAAGGGCCCCATGTGAGGTCTGGTCAGCCATGACACTCAGGGCCACTGAGGGTGGGTTTTCCAAGTTCATGTCTTTCCTAACGGGGAAGATTTTTCTTCTCTTAATTATACCCACAGTTTTGTTACAGCAACCACACATGTAGCGAAAGTTAAGTCACTGAAAAGGTGAGAACAGAGGTTTGCAGAGGTGAGAAGTGCCCCACGCCCCACCGTTATCCGCTTGGCAGCCATGCTGTCCCCTGGAGGGTGGCCAGTTGGGGCCATGACAAGATGAGGGAACACTCCAGTAACTAGACTTCTGAGAAAACCATCATTCAGAGCATGTGAGAGCCACCTTACTTCCCAAAGTTAACAGACTGAGGTTCCCACCCTCTGACATCCCACATACCCGGTACTAAGTGACAGCTACTAGGAGAAGAATTTCAAGGTCAGCAGAAAGATACATTAGTCAAACAACTATCCGTGTTGTGTTAAGAGCTGTTAAGTAAAGGAAACAATATGAGGAACCATCGTTTTCAGCTGAGTTGTGTCTAAGGGATTTAAATAAACCACTTACATCTCGGGAGCTTCAAGAGCTCAAATCAAGCAAAGTTTCTGGGAATGTTTTGAAAAGCCGATCACATTCCATCCACTGCAAGGTCTTTGTAAGTTCATGGCCTGAAAATTCTATTTCCTTCCGGATTTGGAAGTATTCTGGTTTCCAGATAGTATAGAGAAATCGGGCAGTTAGAAATTGGAATAATTACAGCGAAATCCAGAAGGTTTTCCAGCTTGAACCGAGCTCTGTTAATTTGTTAACCATAAGAAGAAGGAATACAATTTACTTGCCAGCCTTTATGCTGTGGTCTGTTTCAGAGCCGTACCCTGAGTTCACACCTTGGTTCATGTCATAACGAGAAGTGAGTCATGGGGGGACGGATGAAGAGTGGATCTGCCGAACAGCTTAGTGACTTTCTGGAATTTAAATATTAAGTGAAAAGACAAGGTCATAGGGCAGCTGAACCTTGGCGTGTCTCTCTCTCGTCCGTCCGTGGCTTTGATCATGCTACATCCTCCTTTGGGGCCAGGACTCCGGAGAGAATCTCAGAGTCATGGCCTGTTGCCTATCAAGAGGTATAAACCTGCTGCTTAAATATGTGGAGCCCTCTGTGTGGGGGTTGGGAGCGGAGAGGAGGTAGCTTCCTATGTTCCACATTTCCCACATAACCCAGAGCAGACTAAACAAAACCGGTGTGAAATCTCATGATCTGATGCTGCCATGGTTCTCTTTTTTAAGCTGTAATCCATTCATTTGTATGTGTGTTTATTCCCAGGATTTACAGCTTTCTCTGACTTTGGGGGAAGAGAATGTTTGAGACCTTTTGCAAGGGGTTTGCAGTAAGCAAGGGTCTGTGATTAAAGCCCAGGGTAGAGTGCGTGAGGGAGAGTGAGTGTGCGTGTGTGTGTGTGTGTGTGTGTGTGTGTTCGCGGTAGCACAAGCCTGCATTTGTGTGAGTGTGTGAGTGCCCGTTTGTGTGGGTTTCTGCCCTCCTGTTTGCTGCTCTTACGCAAAAGCGTCACACATGGTAGCATTTAGGAGCTCTTCACAGCTGAAGGGTTTCAAACACTAATGAATGGAAGTTTGGTCATATAATGCAGACAAGCTTTAAGGCATGCTTTACTGAATGGTGTACTGTAGTGACCTGGGAAAGGAAGAGAGGTATAAATTGTGTCAGTTAGCCACCCAGACAAGATGAAGCCATGTGGAAAATCAAATCTATTAAAGTATGAAGACTGTTATAAGCTGTTTAAGCTGGCCGTTCTTAAAGGGGCTCCGCTGGCTGCAGGAGTAAATGTTTACCTCTTCTCCCAGATCTTTTTCACATGCCGTCTTATGAGACAACATGCAGCATTTGATAAAAATCATCCTCTTGCTAACGACGCTTTTATCAGAAATGTTTATTGTCTCCGCTTTACCACCCATGTCCTGAAAGGTACTGCACATTTGTTAAATAAGCAAAGGGAAAGAGAACCGTGCGGCTCAAGCCAGCTTGCAGAAACTCCAACAAATTCCAGAGCCATAAGGAATCAGGAGAAAGAAAAAGAAAAAAGAGAAGGAAGAATTAGATTTATACCAAGAGGAGGCCCTGCAAAAACATATATATTAGATTTTCTCTGCTTGGCCAGCCCACCGTTAAATGTTTGGTGGATGTGGATTTAGTATTGACATCCAGCCGGCAGGCCAAACTTTGCTCATTGTCTTAAAATGTGCTTTAATAAATATGAGAACCAGGAACTCGGTTTGGAAAGGAAATTAATAGTCAGCTCTCACCACCAGCTCTCACCACCCTTTCAGGCAGCGTCAGTGCCCGTCTGGCTCAGCCCGATTCCTGGCCCTAATCCCTCTGTAACTTGGGGTGCCTTCCCTGCTGTGCCTTGACTTTTCTGTCTATCAAATGGGAACAGTAACCAACCATGCCTGTAAGCATCTAGCAAACATCATGAGAGTATCCGCTCTGACTAGCAGTATCTTCAGAACAAGTTTCTTTGTGTCTCAAGAAAGGATTTCCCTTTATTTTTTGCTTACTGGTGCCCTGGGTTTTAAAACTGACGGCCGGCATGCTGTCAGGAAAAATCTATCTATTTCTTTTTTACTCTAATTGGTGAGTAAGCTTACGTCGGCCTGACATTCTCTGAACTACAAACAATTGAATTTGCTGACCAGCCGCCATGATGTCAAGCCCTAAGTCAACAGCAGCTCATGGCTGCTCTGGGAAAAAACAACACCTTGATTCCTCAATTACGGTTTAAGAAGCCCTGGGAATGAGGGCTTGCCAATCACCCACATCCTCTTCTGAAGCCAGCCATTATAGGGCTGTGGAAAGAGGTCACCTCTGAACTGTTGGTAAGAACGGCTCACACGGTGTAACGGTTGTGCCCTCTGTGTGTTCCAGGAGGAGACTGAAGAGACATCCTCACAAGAGTCAGCGGAAGAGGATTAGGGGACGCCGACATTCTATTTCTACCTCAGCAGCAGTTGGATCTTTTGAAGGGAGAAGACACTGCAGTGACCACTTACTCTCTATTGCCATGGTCTTTCCACTTTCATCTGGGGTGGGGAAGGGGGGGCGGGGGCGGGTCGGGGGTTGGGGGGGAGAAATCACATAACCTTAAAAAGGACTATATTAATCACCTTCTTTGTAATCCCTTCACAGTCCCAGGTTTAGTGAAAAACTGCTGTAAACACAGGGGACACAGTTTTAACAATGCAACTTTTAATTACTGTTTTCTTTTTTCTTAACCTACTAATAGTTTGTCGAACTGATAAGTAAGAGCAGGTGGGTGAGAAAAAAACTCTGAATCGGGTTTAGTCCATCACTACACTGCACACAGCCAAGAAAGTGTCACGCTTGTGACGTCGGGCATTCCCAAAGGAAAGGCACGGTGTTCAACACTGTGTACACCTCACCACCCAACCCGCTCGCCATAGTGAAACTTCTGTTTAGAACACCAAAGATAGGACTAGATACTACTTCTCTCTTTCTTGTATAATCTCGTAGACACTTACTTGATGATTTTTTTTTTTACTTTTGTTTCTAAATAAGACGAAATGCTGATGTATCCTTTCACTCAGCTAACGAACCAGAAAAGGTTATGTTCATTTTTCAAAAAGGGAAGTAAGCAAGCAAATATTGCCAACTCCTCGATTGACGGCTCTCACACATATCAGCAGAAGTACAAAATGTACTCATGGCACTCGTTTTCAGGAAAACACTCATCCGGGTAGAACCTACTTCCTACAGAGCCAAATGCCATTTAGCAAGGAATCACACTTGTTACCTTCAAAGCCTTTAAGGAACCTAGACAAGCAAAATTATCCTCTCGGTAATTTAACAAGACCGTACAGCAGAATAAAGCATGATGAACTCACCTGAATGATGAGGTGGGAGGAGCGAAATCTAAATTTCTTTGGCTATAGTTATACTGCAATTTAAAAAACAAAAAAAAGCAGTCTCTTTCTCTCTCTCTTTCTTTCTCCTCTCTTCATTATGTATCAGTTTCCGTGAAAGACCTAAATACCACTTACCTCAAATCAAGTGTATGTATTACTTCAAGTAATACGTTTTGACATAGGATGGTTGACTGAGGTCCTTGACTTTGGCTTCCGTTCACCGTCTCTTCATTCAAACTGCACTTTTAGCCAGAGATGCAATAATATATCCCCACTACTCAATACTACCTCTGAATGTTACAATTAATTTACAGTCTAGTACTTATTACATGCTGCTATACACAAGCAATGCAAGAAAAAAAAACGTAATGGGTATAGGTGATGTTAATCATCTGTGGTTCTTTTTGTACACTTCACTACAGTAAAAGAAGCAGCCTCCTTACTGTGTTTCAGCATGGCTATGTATTTTTCTATTTTTTTTTTAATTAAAATTTTACAAATACTTGTTTCAGCTTCTCTGCTAGATTTCTACATTAACTTGAATATTGTTTGTTGTTTTGTTTTGTTTTCTAAACCAAGTCGCTCCTAGGTTCTTAAGGATAATTTTCCTCAGTCACACCACACAGCACACAAAATTTGACTGTAATGTTTAAATCTTACCGTCCAAGTTTGTACCTCAAAATGAGTTGTTTAAGGAAATGGACTAATTGACTTGCAAAGACCTACCTCCAGACTTCAAAAGGAATGAACTCGTGACTTGCAGCCTTCATTTTTGTCAGTGTCTGAAATCGTTCAGACTGTCACTAGCCCCAGTCCAGACTATTTTTGTTAGAGACGTTTGCTAGAAAGGAACGCATTTTCACACACTTCCTACAAAGATCTAGATAAAATAAAAGCCAACCTTCAAAGAAACTTGAATCTTTCTAGGTGTGATGCAACCAGCTCAACTTTTTGCATGATGCAATCAAAAAAGATATGTTTTTAAGATTCGTCGACTATGAGAATATGCTTGACAGATATTTTCATGTATTTTACACCAATGTGATTTTTGTAATATGTCTCAACCAGATTTATTTTAGACACTTCTTATGTAGAGTTGTTTTTTTTTTAGTGGGTTTTTTTTTTTGTTTGTTTGTTTGTTTTATTGCTTTCTTTCCTAGTGAGTGTGCTGACTTTTTAACATGGTATTATCAACTGGGCCAGGAGGTAGCTTCTCATGACGGCTTGGGTCAGTATGGCTTTCGGTACGGAAGCCAAATGAAACTCATAATCATCTCTCTTCCAGCCGCTTCAGGGAGGTCATTTCAGAGCCCATATACCTCTCTGAGACTGGCAGATGGCTCACTGTTGGGAATCACCAAAGGAGCTATGGAGAGAATTAAAACTCAACCTTACTGTTAACTGTGCATGAAATAAGTAAAGAAACAGTGGCTCGTAAAAATAAAAGTCCCATTCCATATCCTCGGTTGGGCCCCTTCGAGACCTCATTGGCCACCTCAGAAAACTGAAGCACGTTGCTCATATTGGCCAAACTCGGAGCACCGAGCGATTTTCACCTCCGATGAAGTTATCTTTTATTTCCTATACGTTGTACAATCAAAACACACTACTACCTCTTAAGCCCCAGTATACCTCATTTTTCATACTGAAAAAAAAAAAAAGCTTGTGGCCAATGGAACAGTAAGAACATCATAAAATTTTTATATATATAGTTTATTTTTGTGGGAGATAAATTTTATAGGACTGTTCTTTGCTGTTGTTGGTCTCGGCTAAGTAAGACTGGACATTTAACTTTTCTACCATTTCTGCAAGTTTAGGTATGTTTGCAGGAGAAAAATATCAAGACGTTTAACTGCAGTTGACTTTCTCTCCATTCCTCTGAGTGTCTTCTAACTTTATTCTTTGTTCTTCATGTAGAGTTGCTATCTATGATTGTACTTTGAATCGCTTGCTTGTTGAAATATTTCTTTAGTGGATTATCACTGTCTGTTCTACACAATAAACATAACAGCCTCTGTGATCCCCATGTGTTTTGGTTCCTACTCTTTGTCATAACTCCATTAAATGCGTAATAAAGTTTGGTCAAAACAGGTCACGGAGAGAGACATTCACAAGTCATTTTGTCGCGCCCCTTCCCCCACATGTTGTGCCCCCACAATTCTACGTACACTGATGTCACTTTCTGAAGTATCGTACTTTTTAAATCAACTGCCCTGGTTTCACCTCTCACGGTCTGGCATTTAATCCTACAAATGACCTTAGAGTAAAGGTAAAGGAAGAATACACTGTGGTTCAAAACTAGAGAATTTCTACCAAAGGCTGGCATCTACCATGTTGGTAAGAGAAGTGGCTGAGGATATAAAAGTTATCTTTTGAGTAACATTTGCAGGAGAGCCAAATGGTTGGTGAGGAGTATAAGAAATGAAAGACACAGAGCTTCTCTGAATAGGAGTCTCTTATTTTCTAAGAACCATAACCAGGGTCAGAATGATTCCATCAAGTTCCAGATCACCTTTACATCTCAACTGCTGATCGTGAATAAATCCAGGACTCTCCCAGGCAAAAATCTTCTGCTTTGGACTGCCACCCCCACTGTCACTACAACTCTTCATTTAGCTTCTTCAGTAGGACTTCCCCATACGAAAACATCTCCTGTTGGGGAATTCATTGTCAAATTCATTGACTCCTTCGGTCATTTATTTTCACAGCTGATATTCTGTGAGTGCCCCTTCAAAAGATCACCTCCTTGGAGAAAATTATGCAGGTACAGAGATCCAGGCAGCATGGGCAAAGAACTAAATATATTGCTTAGGCAACAAATTGTAAGAATTTGGGGGAGGGAAAGCCATTTCCTGCTGGAGTGGATCATTAGGTTAGCCTATTAATAGACCAAATGTAGTTAATATAACCCATATTTAGTATCTTCATTTTTATTAACATAGAAAAGCACATAAGAAGAAATTACTTCTGGAAAATGAAAATACACCAACAGAGAATCTTTGACTTGAAAAAGGAAACAGTAAGAAAGGACACACATGCCACGCCCAGAAGAGGCTAAAATTTTTACCGTAGTATAGACTTGATACTCACTAAATGATCTCTGAATTAGGTTCTCTTTTTCATTTTAGAAAAATTAAACGGTTGCTTTTGCACAATAAGTAGTTCACGGACGGAAGTTCTTATGTGAAGAAGCATTGTAAGTTCAAACCTAAATTCAAGGAGGGTGTCCCAAAAAATCAGCCAATGCTTTCAAATTGCGTTGGAGCCCCTAGTATGTGCCAAAGATTGTTTGGTGTAATAAAAGTAAAGGAGATTTCATCCCTGCCCATCAAGAGCCAGAACTCCTCCCCAGGGAGCTGGACCCAAGGGGGAGGGGAGCTGTTACATAGAACCTTACTGAGTTACCCTGAAGGTGGTTGGAGGCATCCTGAACTCTCCACCAATACCAGAGAAGAACTGCAGGTCCTCTCGCAAAAGAGATTTTGTGTTACCAACAGAGAGGGATCCTGGGTTAGGAGGACAGTAAGTCTCAGCCAGTGTAGCATTTTCATAGGTGGGAAGTGGGGAGGGGGGTGGTTTTTCAACAGAGCTAGGAGTACTCAACTCTTTGGTGAATTCAGGAATGGGAAGTGGTTTAGAAGTACGGGCAGTAATAAAAACAACTCAAGAATGAATGGCATTGCCGCCAGCGTGACGTGATGGGAGCTCAGACCAGAGATTAGTGAATGAAATTTCAGAAAGGTAAAGTGATAAGAAGCTCAAGAGTGGGGAAGAAGACAGAATGGGCATGCTTCTTATCAAGCACGATTGACCTAGGATGACTTTTGATTGAACAAGACAAATTCTCAGAACTAGGTTTGGTCACCCTTGAGCCATCACTCTTCAGGTCTAGGAAATCTGGCCTAAAGGGGGAAGAGAAGTTGAAAAGAATCAAAATTCCTTGTGAAATATGGAATGCAGACGGGTAACGTCCAGACAGTCAAAAGGCGACAAAAGAGGTCTACACCCATAGTCTGAGTTTAGCCATCTGTGAAACCGGGCGGGCTGTGCTCTGCCTGAAGTGTGGGAAATGGCTGTGGATAGGACCCTCCGCCTGGCTTGCTGCTCCTCTCTCCCCATCCTCCTCATTCAGGGCTCAGCCAGCCACCCTCTGCCCTACTCTCATACCGAGGGCCAGGTGTAGGTCCATGACCAATGCCCCACTGTGTATCCAGTTTGCAAACTGACCTTCTGCCCCCAAGCCAGATTCACAACCTTGATAACTCACCACCGCATCACTCGCCCAGTGTTGATGGAAGTATGGGGAAGGGATTAGGAAAGGCCAAGCCCTTGCCTTCCTCCCACCAGCCTTCCCAGGGCCCTAATCCCTTCCCTGTACTTCCTTCAACACGGGGGCTGACTCCTTCTGACCTGCTCATCCCACATCCTCTGATCCTCTCATCTGATGACCTATTTTCTCACCTTTGGATTTCACCTGTTTTGTGGCTACCCTAATCCTAATTGAAGCATACACTCTGGGAAATGGGGGATAACAGCATTTGAAAATGCTCCTTCACCAGGACCTAGATGGTAGGGTGCCTAGTTTGGAAGAAACTTGCTGGGGTGGGGTGGCGGGGGACAGAGGAATGGTAGCCACAAATCCAGCCCCGTCCTTGGCTGCCCTAGAGAGATGGGAGTAAGGATGAGCCCTATAAAGCACGGCCACAAGTTTCCCCGCAATCCTTGAGGTCTCAGAACCCCCAGGGTCCTCTCCAACCATATTACTGATTGGTGTTCGCTTTTGCCGGGCACTTCTGCCAGGTCTCCGAGGAACCTCAAAAGCCATGTAAGCAGTTAACTTCAGTTAATATTGAAATTCAGGTAATTCGATCACCTTTCAAAAGCATGTGATGACTGATGCCCACAGACACCAGACAAGGCATCTCATGCACCGGAGAGGCGACAGGTGGGACTCTGGAACTAGACTGCCTAGGTGCGAATCCTGGCTCTGCCGCTAACTAGCAGGGGACCTTGTGCAAACCACATAACGGTCCTGGGATTCGTCTGTTCATTTTTCAGTAGAAATAATAACCTCTGTCTAAGAAGGCTGTTAAGAGGATTAACTAAGTCAGTACATATGAAATGACTAAAAGCACTTGGCATGTAGAAGATGCCCCATAGTGTTAGCTATTATTTCCTTTATCCTGCTTCTGGCTGCCGAGTGGGCTAAAAGTGAACATTTTTTCCCCTGGTTTCCATCATTATTTGATCTTTGGCACACAAGGGCTATCTAGACGTCGTGGGCAAAAAGGTGTCAGGGTTTTCAAACCCCATTTTGGTTGTACATTTCATGCATAGAAATCATTTATATATATACATACTCCTTTCTCCCCACTGTGGCTTGCACTACATTTGATCTCACTCGATTTGCTTACTAAGGAATCACCCCTAAAAAATCAGCCAAATGCAAATTGCCCCCATTACAGCGCCGCTCTCAGGGATCCCTGATGTCCCACAGCTTTGTTTGCTTAAGGGGATGCTCACTTTCTGCCATTTCAGTCCAGCTGTCAGCCCTGGTCAATCCTGGCTCTTGTCTTTGGCCTCGGTTGAAAGTATCACAGTGTTGGGGGTACTGATCTTCTCGGTGGTCTCCCTCCTCCTGGTGCATAGCTCCCAGCTCCTGATATAGCAAAGTCAGCTTTTCAGGGGATCACCGCAATGGCAGCATGCTCGCTCTCCGAGTCTTCACACCCATCCACCAGAGTTCCTTCGTCCCTCCACTGAACGTCTATCTCAACCCGACCACTTGTCCCATTTATTAATCCAAGAATATGCATCAGGAGAATGTGAGCTCCAACAGACTTAAGGGATTATCTAAACTGCAGCAAGCAAGCTGGCTGTAGAACCCAGAACGTTCTTCAGGGCCACCAGAGTTTGAAATCCCATTCCTTTATCTTTAGTTTAGTCACCAAATCTGTAGGCTCAACCAAGTTCCCTGTGGTCTTGTACTCTTAAATCAGGCACGCAGCAGGCTGATATATGGCCATTATTTATTACAATGGGATACATTTAGCCATAAAACAATTATGTTCAGCTTAATCCCCGGCTGATTTAATACTGTCATGGAAAATAAAAGCCACAATTCGACCAGCTAATGAAAATGTGAAACTTTCACAAATCCACAGTTATTTTGCACTGCCGGTCCAATGACTGCAGAAGTCATCTTTGCAAAACCAAGATCTGCAAATACCTCTCAAATATGGCTGTTCTCTCTTCATTTCCATTGTCACTACTGCAAGCCAAGCCACCACCAATCTTGGGCGCTCTGACTGTGTAGTCGTGCCCCATTTCATTCTTTCTCTACCCACAGCAAGTGAAGGCTTTCTGAAAACACAAATCTAAGGCTGTCAGTAAAATTCAAAATCTCTCCTATGACCCAAATTGTAGCCCAGTCTGGCTCCTGCTTCCTTCTCCAGCCTGAGCTCTTACCAACCTCCCTCACTCTGTGTCCCGCCACTGGCCAACCTTCCTAGGAGAGCTCAGAATGCACCAGTCTCTTCTCTGTAACCTTGAGCACTTTCTCAGGGGCTCTGGATATCCTCTGCCTGGAGTGCTTTCCCTTGTCCTGGTCCCTCTCACACCTTAGCAAACCTCCTCCTCGTCCTTCCAGTCTCACTTTTAAATGTTCCTCCAGGCTATTTTCTCTGCCTGCCTCACTGCCTGCTCTCTCAACTCCGTGCAACCAGCTCCTTCAGTGTACATTCTCTTGGAACATTCTAGACTTCTCCTGCTGGCAATCACTGCCTTGATCTTTGTGTAATGCGCTGCTGGAACAACATGAGGATTGCCTTGCCACCTCTGTGTCCCTACCACCTGGCACAGCAGCTGGCTACAGTCACCCCTCCAGAAAGTACTTGAATGAATGAACCATGCTTGCTCACCCCCCGGGGCTGAGCAGATAGATTCTCCCTGCTGGCTCATCACATGGTCTTTTTCCAGATCTCTCCAGTCCTTTGGCACCTACTGACCTTCATTCAGGCCTCACTTTTCCTCCCTTAGGCAGGGCTCTGCACCCCAAGCCTCTCCCTGTTGCCTCCCCATCACCCCCTCAATACATCCAACAAAATCTTTCCTCTGCTGCATTTCTGTTGGTCCAGCCTTCTGCCCACATGCTCATTTTGAAGAATCAACTAATTTAAAAAAATGAATTAACAACAGATACTACACAGACACCCAGCACAAGTTCTCAGACATAGAAGGTAGATGAAGCAAATTATGGTTGCATCAAACTACTCAGCCTCGATTTTATTTTCCTTTGCCAACAACACACCTGCCCTTCCTTTTGGTTCAGGGACAAGCGCATTACCCATCGTAAACCCATGAGTCTTAATACCAGCACTTTTTTGGGACCAACTAGGAAAGTGAGCCTTTCTCACTCTTGCAGAACTAAAGCTAGCAGGTTGCACGCCTCTAACTTCTAAGGGAAGGGTGGTAAGAGGAGAGGCATGTTGCCATCCATCCATGAAGCCATCACGAACAAAAGTGGTGACAAGATTGGGAGACAGACCATGCATTGAAGACATTGCTTGACCCCCTGGATTCTATTGTGCTTGAAGGCTCATAAAGTTTCTTCTTTTCTTGAAGTATGTCAGAGTTGGGTTTCTCTCACTTGCACCTAGAAGAATCCTGATTATGCTATGAGTTAGAGAATGAGCAGATGAATGAATGAGTTAGAGAATGAGTAGATGAATGAATGAGTTAGAGAATGAGTAGATGAATGAACATAGTGAAAGGCCCTTCAGAAGGCCTTCCTTCTAGTCTTGGTTCTACAGCTCTCAGAATGAGACCATGGACAAAGCTCTGAGTTTCTGTTTCCTTATCTATAGACTAAAGAGAGTGTGATACTCAGATGTCCACAAAGCTTAACACAAAGGAATAAGCTCGAAGGGGAGTGAATCCAGAAGAAGGGTCTCTACAGGAAGCTAGTGCTAGATGGGGAGAAGGCTTCCTGCCTGTCCCACATCTCACGGGTGCACAATTTCCCATTATAGTTCCAGGTTAGAGACACAAGCAACTTCCTGGACTCATAATAGAACCTACTGGAGTTTGAAGCCAACAAATAGCAAAATAGTCACCTCAGAGTCAGTAGTAGTTCCATGAGAGAAACTGTCTACTTCACAGCTGCTGGAGATGATGCATACCTGTATATAGATCACTTTACATTAACAATTCTGGGGGGGTTTCTTAATTTTAAAATAGTATAAAAATACAATTAGTCATAATTAAGCAATAATAACCATTATTATAATAACTATTATAATTCGAGCCAGAGAGTAGTAGAGTAGAGTGAGTAAAGTAAGTGAATGAGGAATGCCTGGTGGATTCGGTTAGAAGAGCATATGACTCTTGATCTTGGGGTTGTGAGTTCAAGCCCCACATTGGGTGTAGAGATTACTAAATAAAAAATAAATAAATAAACTTAAAGTGAATGAAACATAGCTTATTATCACACTTGGATAAGTGAAAGATAGTGTGGCTGTTGTGGTCATAATGGATGACATGATAAAGATTTGTGACCAATGGGACGCCTGGGTGGCTCAGTCAGTTAAGTGTCTGCCTTTGGCTCAGGTCATGATCCCAGCGTCCTGGGGTCCAGCCCCAAATTGGGTTCCTTGCTCAGCAGGGAACCTGCTTCTCCCTCTTCCTCCTGTTCTCCCTGATTGTTCTCTCTCTCTGACAAATAAATAAATAAAATCATTTTTAAAAACCACACAAAGATTTGTGACCAACTCTGTTTCAACTTTTAACTCTATGTATCTCGGGAACATCATTTGAATCAAAGATACATTTTGTTTAAAAGAAATACTTTTCTGACAGAAGGAACAATTGCCATATAAAAATAGGCATTGAGGCAGAATCTAGTCTTCCCTATCAATGACAATTTTCCTATGATTATTGTCAATAACATCCTGACTTATCTATTGTCTTTTAGAGTCACATAAACTGAAAATCCAGCATCGCACATAAGACACATAAACCATCACATAAGCCAAGTAGAATAATTCTTTCTTCTTACTGCTCCTGTGCAAGTCCAGAAGGCAGTTCCCCCCAAAATGTTTTCCTTTGATTTGTCATTGCTTAGCCTGTCCCCTAACTTGCATCAAAAAATAAAATCTTGGGGCGCCTGGGTGGCTCAGTGGGTTAAGCCACTGCCTTCGGCTCAGGTCATGATCTCAGGGTCCTGGGATCCAGCCCCGCATCGGGCTCTCTGCTCAGCAAGGAGCCTGCTTCCTCCTCTCTCTCTGCCTGCCTCTCTGCCTACTTGTGATCTCTGTCTGTCAAATAAATAAATAAAATCTTAAAAATAAAATAAAATAAAATCTTGCCCAACTTCGCAGTGATCACAGAATGACCACACCCCCTGAAACAATCATCTTCCCGCTAACCTTAGATTCGAATTTTAAAACCTTTAAAACCTTTAATGTTCTCTTTTAACTTTTTCATATCATTTGTGAGGGTGTTCAGCTCTGGCCCGAAGAAGAGCCATAGAGAAGCAGGAAGTAAGCCTGATGCTTCCAGCGCATCTCATGGCCCCAGCGAGGGGATGGGGGTAGGTGGGGGAGGGGCTTCGCTGAAAACATTTCACTTCACATAACCCAGAACTCATGAGTGATGAGGCGAATTCAGTTTTCCACATGGCCTTCGCTAACGATTTTTGAAAAGCTCTGAAGAAGTAACTACTTTCCCTCACCTATTTGTCCAGCTGTAAGAAGAGGCTACGTGATAGCGTGAAGAGCAAACCGTTTTGCAAATATTTTACTTTCTTCTTTCACGGGACTGTACAATTACGTGGTGCATTCTCAATTGACTTAGGAAAGTGCTGGAGAAAAAGCGTTGAGAAATACTCATTTCCTACGACGCATAGGAAAAATGCACAGCCTTCTGTCTCGTTTTCCTTTAGCTTTGGGATTGAAGCCAATGTTTTTAACTCATTAGCCTTTGACTTAGCAACTTTCAGCTCAGCTGTGCAGTTGTATTGCTTGTGAGTTTTGACGCATGCTCAGTCCACGGAGACTACGAAGGACCTGTACACAGGGACGGATGCTTTCATTCATTCATTCGTTCATTCATTCCTTGGACCATTCATTCATCCCAGGAATGCTTACTGAACTCCAACTTAGTACCAGGGCACTCTGCCACGTCCGGAGCGAGCAAGACACAATAGTCCAGCGTCTGCATGCAGGGAGCCGCAGATCCAGCAGAGACCAAAAATAAATGATAGTGACAATGCAATATATGACACGAAATGTCAGAGGCATGCTCCGGAAGCATGGGGAGGTACGGGAGTCCCACTGAGGTTGTGTCATCGCCGAAAGAACCTCCTGCAGGGGGGAGGACATGTCTAAGCTGAAGCCCGAAAGGGGGGAAGGAGTTGAGCCAAGCAAAAGGGAAAAGGGAAGGAGAGGGAGCTCCCAGCAGATCCATAGCACAGTCTAAACACCAGAAACATCTAAATAAAAGAATCATGCTAAAAAGGTTTTGACAACTAGCAATGTTAAATTTCACCTCTGGAATGACTGAGGAATGATTTGCAGTGGTGACTGGCTCCACGTGTTCCTCAAGGACCAATGCATGACAGCGCGGCTGAACACCGCGCGCCCAGCCCGGGGGAAGCGGATCAGGTGAGGCCCAGAGTCGACTTTGTCAGAAGTCATTTCATGTTGTGGAAATCTCATAAATTTCCTGCAACAAAGGCCACTTAGTCTCCAGATGAACAGACTTTCAGAGAAATGTGGAGTGGAGACAAGAGTGGCAGGAAAGTAAGCAGATGACACCGACAGATGTTTCCAGAAGAGCTTCTACACGATTTTCCCTTTACTTTCTACAGTTCCGGTTGCAACAAATCCCGTGGGCAGGCGTGTTTGCGGGTCTACAAAGATTTCCCAGGGAATAAAAGCCTGATTTAAAAAATATTTGTGGGATGTTTTTTTCTTGCATTTTAAGGACGTGAGGAGGCATATCAAATTTGTATCTTTGTTATGAGGACTGATAAGCAGAATTTATTCGGCTGAGTTTAAGTTACTAAATATTTATATTTTTGGTTTGAGGGTAGGTTTTTTTCCTATTTTTAGGTGAAATCCAGATGTTTTCAATCCATGCAAGATGACAACAGATATATAATACATTCTCCAATAATCCATCGTAAAGCCTAACACAATGCCTGGCATGTAATAAGTGCTCAATAAATTTTAGCTATTTTTATCATTGATATGACATATTTACATTAAATAAATTTTTTAAAAAGCTTTCTAAGGCATACACTCTTTTTTTTTTTTTTTATTTAATAAAACAAACCATTCAGGCTCATGGTGAAAAAGCAAAAGGTTCACAAAAAACTTATGAACACCAACAGTGACTGCCTGTTCTCGATCCTGCTCGTCCATCCCAGCCCTGAGGGGCGGTTCAAGGCCTTTAACTCCATTAGCTGTGCCTGCAGGTGGTTGCCTCATATTTCTAAACTATGAGCTTTATTTACACATTTTTATTGATGAACCAATTTGAGGCATTATCCATTGATTTCTTTCCATGGCAGAGGGTACTCTAGATCTCAGGCATCGTTGACTTACATATTCACTCAACAAATAATTTACGGAAGACATACTGTGTCAAGCACCAGCCAGACACTGAGGATGCTACCGTGAATAAAGCTGACAGAGCTCCTTGTCTGGGGGGTCTGACATTCCAGTGGGGAGAGAGAGTTTAGATGAACAAGTACAATATGTAGTAGGTCAGGTGGTTACAAGTTCAAGGGAGAAGAACTGAATAGGGAGGGAGAACACAGCACCGAGCAGAGAGGCTGCAGTTTAAAGAGGTTGATCAGGGAATGTTGCACTGAGAAGCTGATTATTTGAACAGACTCTAACCTTGGGAGATCTCCTTTTCTTTTCCTTAGATACTTTCTTCACCTTCATTTTCTCTCTTCTGTCTTTTTGGACGCCCCGCCAGTCAGCTGTTGATCCTGCTGGTTTAATCCGTTACACAGCTAGGATTGTCTTTTATATATTCTTCTGCCTTTATCATTTTGTCTTGTTTTCTGGGAGATTTTCTTGATTTTATCTTTTTAACTCTTCCTACATCAGGTATGTGGAGGTTGTTATTTTTCTCAGAGATTCTTTGGGTCTCCTGGGAAGTCACCTCTGACTTCTTGGCTCAGTATGGAAACAAGGCTATTGATATCTTATGTCCAAAGAAATGGATGGCAGTCAGCTGACTCATATTCTCTCCTTGTGTCAGCCCTATGCCTAAATAGCAACCGCTACTCTGCCTGGCATTCCGAACGCTTAGTCCTTCTAGGAGTCCTCTGGGAAAATCTGATTTCCTTTGTCCCTGTCTCCCTCTGCGTGGAGTCAAAAAGGCAGCCTCCCCTCCTTTGCTAAATTTGCTAAATCTGTATTCCAGGATTGTGTAGAAATCTTTTATCTGCCATTGGCCCCAATTCCATTCTTTTTATCCTCGGGGATCCATACTTTTTTATGGCTTTACTAAGATTCTAATGGGGCCTAGAGATGAAGAGGAAGTTAATGTGTTGGTTAATCTACCATCTGCAATCAGACAACTACGTACAATTTTTTAAAAGATTTTATTTATTTATTTGACAGAGAGAGACATCACAAGTAGGCAGAGAGGCAGGAAGGGGGGGGGAAGCAGACTCCCCGCTGAGCAGAGAGCCTGATGTGGGGCTCGATCCCAGGGCCCTGAGATCATGACCTGAGCTGAAGGCAGAGACTTAACCCACTGAGCCATCCAGGTGCCCCCATCTATGTATAATTTTTAAAAGCATCATTGATTGTTGTATTTCCCATCATATATATACACATTTATCTCAAACATTTATTATACATACATACATGTAAGTATGTAAATATGTGTGTATACAAATATGCATATATGTATATAGGTATTTATATCGTGTGTGTGTGTGTGTGTGTGTGTGTGTGTGTGTGTGTGTGTGAGCACATGAGTATAATCTTTTTTCCATCGTTCCACTCTCTGGGAGTTAAGACATATAAACTCAAGAAATATCATCAGTCTCAAGGACAAAGCTCTTCACATTATGTTTCAAGGTGACAGGGCCTAGCCTCTTTTAAATCCTACAAAAATGGCTAGACCGCAGATTTATTTTAGGAAGAAAGAAATGATCATAGAAGACACCAAAGAGAAATCCCCCCCCCAAAAATGGGATTAGATCCTGAAGGGTCATGTAAGCAAAGTTAGGAGGTTTGAAGTTTTTGAAGTTGTTCTAGGACCTATGGCAAACCACTGAATGAGTTGAACAGGAATGATGTCATCAGACTTATATTTCAGGAAAACCACTGACTCCAGTGGAAAGAAGTTAGTAGGGGTTAAAACAGATAAGGGCCCATCCGCAGACGATTGCTGTGATGTAAGCAAGAGATAACAGCGGCCAGAGCAGAGGCAGGGGCAGTGGAGACCGCCAGAAGCGGACCAAGGTGAGAGAGAGTGGGGAAGTAGAGTTGATGAGTCTTGACGTTTGTTAGAAATACGGGTGGACGTACGATGAGGAGTCCCGGGTAATTCCTAGTTCCGACCTAGGCAGGTGCGTGCTGGTGCAAAGAAGGAACAGCAAGCGGGTGAAGGAGAAGCTGATGCAAGGAGAGACAGGAAATGAGGACCCAGAAGCCGCGCGGCAGGGCGCAGCCGGCCACAGACCTCAGCGTGGAAGGAAGAACCATCTCATCTGAACACAGATTGAGGCACTGGTGGACATCTTCTGCAGGACCCTGCCCAGAAACGGGGATTTGGGGCTCAAAGTGAGAACAGGACTATTATTGGGGAGTTCACCAAGAAGACATCACATTTTCCAGAACTTACATGCAGTGACAGAGGAAGTTTACTCCTGCTGAGTAAATTTAAAGTTGCATTTTTGTTGCAGGCCGTGCATCGTGGTTTCAGTATGCTAATTACCGCTCTATGGAGCTCTGTCCTCCCCAAACTGAAGATACACATCCTATCCAAGTACATATAAAACATTATTGCAATTGACAGACTAGGCTGCCAAGGATAGCTCGAAATTTTTCAAAACTTGGATGTCATAGAGATTACATTACTTTTTTTTTTAATTTTATGTATTTATTGGACATAAAGAGACAGCAAGAGTGGAAACACAGGCGGGGGGGGGGGGGGGGGGGAAAGGAAAAGGCAGGCTTCCCGCCAAGCAGGGAGCCCGATTCGGGGCTCGATTCCAGGATGCTGGGATCATGACCTGAGCTGGAGGCAGACGCTTGCCATCTGAGCCATCCAGGTGACCTGAGATTATATTACTTTATACATATCATCACCAAATGAGGTATCATTGACAACACAGAAAGTACCACCTATCAGAATTATGGGGTAGAGTTAAAATGATTCTTAGATATAAATTTATGCCTCAAATAGTTCTTTAAAAGAGTATTGAAATGAATAAGCATTTACTTCAAGAATATACATTAAGTCATTCAAAATAAAGTCTCATCTTTTTTTTTTTTTAACATGAGACGTCATCAGGTATATTTACCCCAATAAAGAGAAATGGGATCATTAGGTAAATAAATAAACACCTATTTGCTCCAAGTAAAATTTTTATCCACCAAGTAATAAAAATTTTGATTTTATTCACTCTGCCTTCTTTGGTTTTTTTATGTCTGTATTGGTCTGAAACTTCAGCAAGTTCGTAGATACTTGGCTTTCTTATATATATATATTATGTACAGACAATATCCCCATGTATACACCATGTATATGATTCTCTGTGTGTATACATCATAGTCTAACTTGAACATTCTGCGGCTAAATAGAAAATAACTCTGAGAAAAGCAAGATGAAGGGATGGAAAAGACCGCGGCCTGAGGTCAGTCTATTGTATTGTGCTACAGCAGACAAATGCACCAACACAGAGACATTAGTTATGATAATGACCGCAGGACCCCTTTCAGATAAACATCTCTTCTAGTTGACGAGGGAATAACTTTTGCTAGTGGCTTTTCTTCCTTGTGCAACTGGGTGTGAGTGCACAGACAGACACATAAGTAAGTCTCACTCTTTTTGTCAAGTGCCATCCTTTTGGGCCATCAGAGAGGACTTCTTTCTAGGACTTGAGGTGTGCTGTTCACTCTTTTACACTTTTCCAAAGGGGAATAAGCAAGATCCATAAGGTTCAGTAGATGGAATAATGACCTCCCCTCTGAAAGACGTTCACATCCTAATCTACTAAATTTGTGACTGTGTTTTATTCCATGGGGAGGTAGAATTAATGCTGCAGATGGAACTAAGGTTGCTACTCAGTAGCTCTGGAGATGGGAAGAGTATTCTCCATTATACGGGTGGGCCCACTGTAATCATGTGGAGTCTTTAAAAAGAAAAGACGGAGAGAGGAGACTCAGTGTCAGAGTAATGCAGCATGAGAAAGACTTGACCTGTCATTTGCTGGTTTTGAAGATGGAGACAGAGCACAAGCCAAGGAATGTAGGCAGCCTCTAGAAGCCAGAAAAGTGCAGGTTCTCCCCTAAGCCTTCAGGAGAAATGAAGAAATGAGGCCTTGTCAATGCCTTGATGTCAGCACAGTGGGACCCATTTTGTTTTGGACTTCTGACCTCCAGAAACTGAAGAAGATAAGTTTGTGCTGTTTTAAGCCACTGAGTTTATGGCAATTTGTTATAGTGCCAATAAGAAAATGATACATAAGTGTACCTTCCAAGAGGAAAGACTGCCTGGCCATTGACTAGATTAATTTCTGAAAGTCTTTCTTTCCATCAACCCACAACAGCCTCAATATTAAACGATTGTGACTCCCGCCTTTGCTACAGCTCCCTGGGATTTAGTCCTGGGACATGTCACCCCTTGCTCTTCCTTGCCCCTGTACTGTCATCCACACTCGTGGCTTCGGATGTTATTTGTATACGTGGGTGATTAACAGGTTTGTATCTCTCACTGATCCCCGCCCCCAGAGCTCCACTCTAAAATATTTCCATTTGGGTGTCACAAACTTAATGTGTCTGACACTGAACTCTTGATTTTCTACTCCCCATACTCCATGCTCACATCACCAGCCTGCCTTTCCCTAGACTTCCCCAATTGCTCATGACAGAAACTAGCTAAAAAACATGACACCTTTCCTCAACCTCCAGTCACCAAATCTCATCAAGTCTCTCACTCTCCACACTGCAACCAGAGTGATCTTTCAAAACATGAACAAGATGGTATCACTCCTCTGCTTAAAACCCTTTAGTGGCGTCCCCTTGTTTGCACAAGAAAATAAAAATCCTTGAACATGGCTTTAAAAACCCTGCATGGTTCTCCTCCATTCCTCCAAATCTACTCATACCAAATACTCCCTCACTGCTTCTGGAAAGCTGAGGCTACATCAACCTTCTTATAATTCCTTGAACATTCCAACCTCCTTCCACCTCGAGGTCCTCATAAAGACTGTTCCTTCTGCCTAGAACATGTTTCTCCTAACTTTTCACATGACCCTTCATCCTTCAGGTTCCACCTTATCAGAGACATCTCCCCCAACTTAAAGTGGTTCTCTTAACGTCCTGTTACTTTCTTCCATCGTTCTTACCCAAATCTCTAATTATACATGTACTTACTTGTTAACTTCTGTAACCTTGCAAGTCTGTAAGCTCCCTATAATCTCCTAATGTTCATCTGTATATCATTAGTCCCATGCGCAGTGCCTAACACATAGTAAGTATTCAGTAATGTTTGATGAAGGAATAAATTAATAAATTAATGATGAGTTTGAATAAAGTAAAGAGAATTTTAAAGATCTCTTATCCTACCGCCTTCAGACTATCTTGACCTCCAACTCCTACCTTCTCCAAGCAGTTCCTATGTTCTGAAACTTCTCTGCAATCCAAAGAATGTCTCTCCTTCACATTTTCACAGGGATCCTGCCCTCTTCTGGCCACTGTGGGAACCAATTCTCTTTTAATGGATCCTTAAGAACTATTTGATTAAGAACTAATTTAATTTCCCCTCTCCGAATTTTTATCTTAATCAGCAAGTTCTGGACAAAGAGCTTGCCCCAAAACAAAGACTCCAAATCCATTTCTATTTGGTAATGCATATAAATCAAGTCAATTACCAAACTCTTGAGTGATGAACCCATAAATATAAACATGCCAGTCTTCATTTGTTAATTCAACACCTATTTATTGACCACTTTGGTTGAGACCTAAGATTTTTCAAG
Source organism: Enhydra lutris kenyoni (assembly GCF_002288905.1). Lineage (NCBI taxonomy): Eukaryota > Metazoa > Chordata > Mammalia > Carnivora > Mustelidae > Enhydra > Enhydra lutris. The sequence goes on along the minus strand of NW_019154091.1, from coordinate 34,055,639 downwards.
GAGCTCCAGATCCGGTAGGGGAGAAAGATATGGTAGGTCAAAGAATGAAACTCTCACCTCTGTAGACAACTTCCAATCTCAACTTCCCTCGTCCAAATCACTGAGAAGGAAGATGATCCCTGGGCTCTAAATTTAATCAGCAACTATATTATGGCACACCACTTAGATCCTATGATATTTAGCCATGCCTAAATTAGGGGTAGGATCAAAGAAAAGAACTAATGGCATTCTGTAATACTTCAGGAGTATGTTTAGGAAACCTAGGCTTAGCCGACACTGTCTTTGAGAATCATTCGTGCTTAAATGTGTGTGATCCTAAAATTGATTGCTGGACAAGGGGAACCAGTTGTTGGACAAGATGTCTGCAACTCCCCCTAGTAGGAAGACCTGAAAAAACCAGTCAGGATTTAGAATATGCATACACACCTTGGGCTACAAGGCACTTGGTATGCCAGAGGTTACCTCAGATTGGCCTGCTGGAGCCATCATTCTTCCTCATGTCATCTTCACCCTTAGGATTTCCCAAAATCTGGGTGGAGTTTCCCCCATGAGAGTTTAGGAAGAAGAGGCACATTTTTTAGAGAGGCACCCATGTGAGGACAGGGGTGTGGAATATCCATAAGGGAACAAACACCCTGTGAATTGTTCAACTTCTTGGATGTGCTTCTCTTAGACTACGGGAAATGTCAAAATGTATCGTTGTAGATATTTATCTTTTTATTATATAATTATTATGTTATGTTATTAACATAGTAATAAAAACATTAATATATTGTGTCATTTTATTACTATAATCCCCCATTCGGTAATTCTCTTTAAAGGCACCAAACCTTCAGTAAAATCTCACTTGTCTGTACATCCATATAGAATGTAGAGACAAATACAGAACTAATACAGTATAAAAATATTTGTCAGAATCTTTTGGTTGCTGAAAATCAAATGGGCCCAAGTAAAAATAATGAATTCATGGGATCATTGAACTGAAAATCCGAGTGTTCTGTATTCAAGAATTCTGTAAATTCTGTACAAAATTCTGTATTCAAGAATCTCTCTTTTCTTCTTTCAGTGCTATTTTTCCCCATGTTGTCTTTATTTTTTAAACCATGTCTCCCATAGATTGGTGGAATGGCCACTCATGGCTCCAATTTAGCAACCCCAACAGAGTCAGAACTTCTGTTTGCAAAATGTTTCAGTAACGGTACTAGGCAGATACTTCCTTCCTTCACGGGTCTAACCCCAGAGTAATCATTGTGGCCAGGCATGTCCAAACCTGGGTAAAATGTCCATCTCCAGATCCAGGAGGGTAAGTCAGTTCTTTGAAATACTAGACGAAGTCTAAAATGACAAATCTGGATGACAGACACAGAACATTAAAAAAATAGATATGTAAAATTCTATCAAGGATTAATACATCTTCTAAATAAAAGCATAGCTGAGTAAAGGAACAGAGGAGGACAAGGTTTGCCTTTTAGAAAAAGCCAGCAGGGAATGAGGTGTAGGAGAGTTCCGGATATGGGGAATGACAAAGGGAAGGCTCTGAGGGTGGCTGGTGCTGAAAGCATCTGACAGACAGTATAAGGCCCATGCGGCTGGAGCACAGAAAGCCAGGAGGAAATGGTAAGAGATGAAGAAAAAGAGGGAGACAGGATATAAATTAGGAACAGCCTTGTACACTGTGGAAATGGAGAGTTTATTCTAAACATGACAGGAGAGTATTGAAGTAATTTGAGCACAAGATTGACATGACGTTTCTTACGTTCTAGAAGGATGACTACCTGCTGTTATGGAGTTTAGGGGGCATCAGGGGAGGGCAAGAGAAGAAACAGAAGAGTTAGGAGGCCCAGGGCACCAAGAGGAGATGAAAGGTAACGGCGGTGGCTTGGGCTGCAGCGGTGGTGGTGGAACCTGGATACCTGGTCAGATTCAAGAACGATCTTCAAAGTTCATGACAACAGGATTAGGAGATGGATTTCATAGAAGATGAGAGAGAGAGAGAGAAAGGGAGGGAGGGAGAGAGAGAAAGTAGGGAGGGAGGGAGGAAGGAAGTAAAGAAACAAAGAGAGAAAGGAAGGAAGGAGGGAGGAGAGAAGGAAGGAACAAACGAATGAAGGGAAGGAAGAAAGAAAGAGGTCCAGGGTGATTTCAAGGTTTCATGCTAGAGGAACTAAGGGTTCCATCTAAGTAACAATATGTAAAAAAATAATGGCAGCTCCAGGTGCCTGGGTGGCTCAGTCCGTTGAGTGTCTGACTCTTGGTTTCAGCTCAGGTGGTGATCTCAGGACTGTAAGATCAAGCCCCACACTGGGCTCTGTGCTCAGCGGGAGTCTGCTTGAGAGTCTCTCTCTCTCTCCCCCCTCCTCCGCCTCTTCCCCTGCTCATGCACTCTCTCGCTCTCTCTCCCAAATAAATATATGTCTTTAAAAAAAATAATGGAGCATGTCACAACACACATTCACACATCCACACACATTTTATTAAAAAGCTCATGGCCTCTGTGACTTAGGATCTGGACTCAGTGCCTGCACATGTCTGGTAATCCTAAACATCGCTCTCAAGACTAATATCCTTCAGGCCCCCAGGGGAGCACTTCTCTCCAATTTCTTGTCCCATATCCTTGAGCTGTAAGCATATGAGTGTCCTGAAGGTGTACAGATTTTGTCATTCCCAAGGCTGAAGAGGAACCCCTGCTTTCATCTGGGAGACGCTGGGAAGAGGACCTGAGCAGTGCATGTGCTCAGGTAACAGAGAGAGACAAATGAAGTTGTCGCGTCTTCCCTCTTGCATGGAGAGTGTCATTTCCCAGCAGTCCTGAGGATCAGTTTTCTTACTTGTCTTGATATTCTGATTTGTGGCTGGGGAGATATTCTTCCGTTGCTCATTTTTCAACACTGTCATACATGGCTTCTGAAGAAAACGATTTGCAACATTTTAAAAACTCAGATCACTCTTAAATGTATATCTAATTAATGCATGAGATAGACTACTGATTATTTATACCGGTAATTAGATGCCCACTGAGCACTAGATTTTTCAGTACTGTAACTTTTTTTTTTAAAGATTTTATTTATCTATTTGACAAAGAGAGAGAGAGAGATCACAAGTAGGCAGAGAGGCAGGCAGAGAGAGAGAGGGGGAAGCAGGCTCCCCGCTGAGCAGAGAGCCTGATGTGGGGCTCGATCCCAGGACCCTGAGATCATGACCTGAGCTGAAGGCAGAGGCTTAACCCACTGAGGCACCCAGGTGCTTTTTATAAAAGTACTTTTAATTTTATAAAAATATTTAGTAAGATTTAATTAACTTTTCAAAATAATAAATTTAAATATATGAAAGTTAGGAGAAGAAGGCAGAGCCCTGCAGAGATAAGCCTTGGACTTTACAGTCATCAGCTTCATTTCCTCATCTATAGTCAATGCATCATGGGTATCTCAGTACCAATACATTGGTATGAACATTTTCAGGAGATGGGATAATTTTATGTTAATAATTTTTATTTAAACTATTGATATGCATTAATTTTCATATGTATTCATATGTATTTCATATGTATTTTACCTTCTAATTTTGTAATCAATTGGAAATATTCAATTTTGTATCTGCTAAATACATTCTACTGTTTAATCTTTTAGATCATAACTGCCAAATGAAATGAATATCTTTATTATAATATAATAAGTGATTTTGCTGAAGTCAAGAAAAATCTATTTTGTAGAATAACTATATAAAATTATACAAAATAATATATAATAGTAGTGAATTCTGTATATCTTTCTTATAACTCATCCAAATAAATTAAATTAAACAATGTTTATAAATTAAACCTATAAATTATTTAATGATTGATAAATTTAATTCAGTCATCTTCAATATTTTGCCAACTTTCAATCTTTAAAAATAATATTTTCTCATAGTTGTTATTCTGTTATTATGATGATATATTTGACAAGGGAGGAAGAGAGAACATATTTTATTTTATTGATTAGCTTGACTTATAACTCTTAAACATTTGGTCATTTGGTACGCAGGCCTCCATTCATGCTCTTGCCTGGGTCTTATAAATGTCAGGGCAGCCTTATTCAAAACACCAAGAGAACACCAAGAAGAGTATGATTAACTCCCAGAGGTCAGAGAATGTTCCACTGGGGAGACATATACCAGGGATAGTTAGGAGCTCATCAAGCAAAGTAAAAAGGGCATCTAGAGAGTGGGAACAGCACATGCAAAGCCGAGTAATCATGTATTGTGAAATGCAGTTAGCTTGACATGGTTGGACATAGAGCTATGTGAGGGTAAGGGAATGGTTGGACATGAGCTAGAATAGAACCCAGGGAAAAACATCTAGAACTGATACACATATCTTTTGTTGGCACTCATCATCTACTGCTCTTATATTTTATTTTATATTATTAGTTTTTATTTATTTATTTGAGAGAGAGAGAGCACAAGCAGGGGTAGGAGCAGAGAGATAGGGAGAGGGAGAAGGAGGCTGCCAACTGAGCAGGGAGTCGATGCAGGATTCGATCCCAGGACCCCCAAGATCATGACCTGAGCTGAAGGCAGATGCTTAACCGACTGAGCCACCCAGGCACTCCTCATCTACAGCTTTTATTCATTTAGAAATATCTTTCTGAGTACTCACTATGCATCAGACACCAGGCTAGACGCTGGAGGTACAACTACAAACCAGGCACCATTTCTGCTCTCTGGGAGTCTAAGTACTGAAAGTCCAGTGGGGCAAGGTGTTCTGTAAGTCACTGTGCAGGTAGGAAGCTTTTGTGTCTTAGGAAGCACCTGGAGTGAGGGATCCTGGTACACATATCTTTGCAAGCCTACCCAGCCAGGGATCTGAAACCAAATAAATACTCCATGAGTATTTGCTGAATTGAAGTGAAAAAAACTTGCTGCCAGGATATCTGAATTTATTCTTAAGGATACATTGCAGAAAGCACATTTGTGAACTATTTCCCAAGGTTTCAAGTCTGAGGGATGTTTGCAATCCATTGGCTAATGAGAAATGCTGTAACTGAGTCAAAGATTTACAAACAATAAAATATTATAAACGTTAAAATAATAAGTTATTATTGCCAATAATAGCTGCCATCTTCCAACCACTTAGTATATGCTGATCTCTGTGCTAAGTGCTGTGCATGAATGATCTCTATGACTTCTTCATTCTTATGCCAACCCTATGACATAGATGGAGATACTGATGGGCAGCAAAATGAATTAACCTGCCCTGATACAACTAATTAGTAACAGACTAGAAGTTCGAACCCAGATCTGCCTGTATCCAGAGAGACTTGGAACGTGTCCCTTAACATACACACACACACACGCACACACACACGCATATACAGACAGTGCTTTTAAAATAGTCCAAAGAGCTGTGATCGCCCTCAAAATGTACCGCCTTGTGGTTTTCTTCTCTCTTGGTGATTTTGTAAGATTTGGACAATGGCCACATCTATATGATAAACAGATGGAGTGTGGACCCTTTCCATCTGGCCCATCTCTAAAACAAGCTCAACTCAATGGACTGGTCCTGGGGTTTCTGTGGTGAGTGAAAGGATCCTCTAGCCAATATGGAAACATAGTCACTCAATTGATAGAGCTAAGAGACAAGGTTTCATTTGTGGGGTTCCTAAGTCCTGTTAATGAGAATCTATTGCCTTGTCAAGGAACCTGTTGAGAGACACAGGTTTTTGGTTTTTTGGTTTTTTGGGTTTTTTTGTTTGTTTGTTTTGTTTTGTTTTGTTTTTTGTTTTTTAATTAGAAGCATTTTTAAAAATGTTTAAAAGAATGTAAAAACTAAGAGAGGGGAAAGAATTACTTCTCACGTTACAAAAGCTTGATGAAGCTCTACAGATGAATCTTCATTTCTAAGAGCCAGAAGATGATTGGAGAGTTTATTGAAGAAAGATAAAGAGGTGGGCCACCATGTGCAGCTGTGCGAGTTGTTCACTGCATAAGGATTCCTGTTAGAGGTGGTGAGACTAAACTTTAGCAAGCACTCTGTTTGCCAAATCAAGCACACTTGTGCAGGCTGTGTCTACCTAGGAGAAGAACTTCAAATCTGTGTAAATTTACCAAATGTACTGGTGGCAGCCCTGCTTTAGCTTCCTTCCATTTCAAGGGTGTTAGTGGTGACACCAGGTGTTCATTGCCACTCTTCCAAATCCCTCCCACAATGTGAAGCATTTGAGAAACCATATGGTTTAGGAGACTCTAGCTCTGAGCTACTGACCCAATTCTATAGCCATTAGCCACATGAAGCTCTTGAGCATTTGGAATCTGGCTAATACAAACTGACATGTTCCAGGGGCACCTGGGTGGCTCAGTTAGTAAAGCGTCTGCCTTCGGCTTAGGTCATGATCTCAGGGTCCTGGGATCGAGCCCTACATCCAGCTCCCTGCTCAGCGGGGCACCTGCTTCTCCATCTCCTTCCACCCCTCCGCCTGCTTGTACTCTCTCTCTCTCTCTGTGTCAAATAAACAAATAAAATCTTAAAAAAAAAATTGACATGTTCCGTTAAGGTAAAATACACCTCATATTTTGAAAACTTAGTATGGAAAAGAGTGTAAAATACTCATTAATAATTTTTATACTGATTATGTGTTAAAAATCACAATAATTAACATATTGAGTTAGAAATAATATATTATTAAAATTAATTTCATTTGTTTCTTTTAACTTTTTTAATGTGGCTATAAGGAATTTCAAAATTACATGTTTGGCGTGAGGGGGTGGTGCCAGGTGGTGGTGTAGGACCTCACCTCCTCCTATGGACACAAGCCTATAACTACCTATGGAATAATTCCCATTGAAAAAGAACAAAAAACTAGCTGAACAGTTGCCTCTGCAAGGGATAAAAGGTCCACACTGAGATGGACAGGAGAGGCAAAGATGTGGTCCTACCAACCCCCCTTCCCCACCCCAGTACAGCAATCCACAATAGGGAAGGATCTCACAGACCCAGAGCCTCTCCCTGAGAAGTGAAGGGTTTTTGCTCCACATCAGTCACCCCAACCCTTAGAAACTGTACTAGACAAAGCCCCCAAAACATCTGTCTGTAGAAACCAACAGATCTTACATCCAGAGGATCCAGGAACTGGGGTGATTTGAAGCACTTCTGAGAGGCTTGCCTGTGGACTCCATCATCCTGGGAACCAGCACAAAGGCAGCAGATTGAGAGATAAGGGGATTCTATGTGAAGGTGATTCATTTGTTAGTCTTTAAGTACCTGCTGGATGGGGCAGAAATCAGTTGGGATTTTCCTCAGGAATAGAGGTGCTAGTGAGTGCCTTCCCTCCCAACTTTGCTAGCACAGGCAGGCACGTATGGACACAAACTCGCTAGAGCCAAACGCATGCCCCACTCCCAATGCTCTTCCCCAGCATCATTAAAGCATGGGCCTGCCCAGCCCCTGGTACTGTTTCCTGGCTTTGTTAAAGCCACAGTCACACCCTCTCCTACCCCAACACTCTCCAGCAGCTGAAGCCAGTGGATAACCTCAGAGCAGACAGGGAATGCCCCTCAATCACATGGCTCTGATGGCCAAAGGGTCTTGTGTTCCTGGCTCCAGAGAACTGTAACAATCAGAAAGACAGTTCTGGGAAGGATACCATATCCAGAGCACCACACAGATGGGAGGCTAACATACACCTCCAGTCTTCAAGTGAAAAGGGCCCGTTTAATTGTCCTGGAGCTTCAGCTTGAGGGATAAGCTTCAAGTTTGCCAAACATATAAAGGCTACATAGGGGCTCTCAGGGAACATAGGCAGGGAGATACCATCTAGTAGCTTGCTACAACTTCCCAGAGGAGCCCCAATTCTTGCAACATTCACCCAAGAGATGCCTCCAGATCACTTAGTCTGAAGGTCAGCAGGGTCTACAATGGCAGCCCCATAGGACTGTATATATTGGGATACTTTAGAAGTTTCTGCCTGAGGATCTGTCTGGCAGCCTGAACCCAGGTGCTGACTGAGATCTCTCCCTTCACAACACTGACAAGTCCTGGCAGACCTGCCACCACTGGGACCTATCAAGAATAAATAAAGCTAAAAATACGGAGGCAGCACAAATGAATGGGTAAAGAAGTTGTGGTGTGTGTGTGTGTGTGTGTGTGTGCGTGCACACGCGCGTGTGTGTATATATTACTTAGCCATAAAAAAGAATAAAATCTAAAATCTTGCCATCCGCAACAACGTGGTTGTTGAAAGTATAATATTAAAGCAAAATAAGTCAGTCAGAGAAAGAAATACCATATGATTTCACTTGTATGTGGAATTTAAGAAACATAACCAAAAAAAAAAAAAAAAGGAGAAAAAAGAGAGAGACAAACAAAAAAAACCAAAACCAGAATCTTAATTATAGGAAACAAACTTATGATTACCAAAGGGCAGGTGGTTAGGAGGAAGGGTGACATAGGTGAAGAAGATTAAGAGTACATTTACCTTGATGAGCACTGAGTAATGTATAGAATTGTTGAATCACTGTATTGTACACCTGAAATTAATATAACACTGTATGTTAATTATACTAGAATTAAAATTTTAAAAAAAGAATAGATCAGACTATTTAAACAATCACAAACATTTGAGAGAAGACTAAGAGCTAGGGCAAGGTTGAACAAGAGGGATCATAACCTAACCACTTCTTCAAGACTGGGAAAGGTAGGTGCTTCACTTCATATACAGAGAGGCAAATGAACACGGAGAATCAAGCAAAATGAAAAAGCAAAGGAATATGTTCCAAATGCAAGAATAAGAAAAACCTAAGAAAAAGACCTTAGTGAAACAGAGATAAATAATCTACCTAATAAAGATTTCAAACTATTGGTCATAAAGTTGCTCACTAAACTTGGGAAAAGAATAAATGAACACAATAGGAACTTCAAGAAGATAGAAAATACAAGAAAATCTCAGCACTGAAAAATATAATAACTGCACTCAAAAATATACTAGAGGGAATCGAGGCCAGATTAAATGAAACAGAAGAATGGACTAGTGACTTGAAAAACAGAGCAGTAGTCTTCACCCATTCAGAATAGCAAAAGGAAAAATGAATTTTACATAGTAAAGATAGCTGAAGAGACCTATGGGACAACAACAAGAAGACTAACATTTACATTATAAGAGCCCCTGGAGAAGAGAGAGGGAAAGTAGCAGAAAAATTATTTAAGGGAATTATGACTGAAAACTTCCTTAATCTGGGGAAGGAAACAGACTTCCAGGTCCATGAAACACAGAGAGTTCCAAATAATATGAAACCAAAAAGATTCACACCAAAAAACATTATAAATTAAATGTCAAAAGTTAAAGATAAAAAATCTTAAAAGCAGCAATAAAAACAATTCCTTAAGGCTATGAGATGATTTTTCAGTAGAAACTCTGCAGACCAAAAGGCAGTGGGATTATATAGTCAAAGTGCTGAAAAAAAGAACTGTCGACCACAAATACTCTACCCAGCTAGGCTAAAATTCAGAATTGAAGGGGAAATAAAAGTTTTCCAGAAAGGCAAAAGCTAAAGGAGTTCATCACCACTAAACCTTATATGAAATGTTAAAGGAACTTCTTTAAGCTGAAAAGGAAAAGCATTAATAACAAGAAAACATATGAAAGCAAAAATCTTGCTGGTAAAGATGAATATGTAGTAAGGGTAGTGGATTAACCACTTATAAAGCTAATATGAAGGTTAAAGCACTAAAATTATAATTACAATAATCCATTAAGGGATACACAATATAAAAAGATGTAAAATGTGACATCAAAACCATAAAATGTGGGTTGGGGGAGTAAATTTTTTTTCAGAATAAGTTCAAGTTTAAGTTGCTTCCAACTTAAAATAGACTGGTATGTACATAGGCTGTTATATATGAAACTTATGGTAACCATAAAAGAACCTACAGTAGATACATGAAAGATAACAAGAAAGAAAGAAAAAAAATAGTACTAAAGAAACATCAAACCACAAGAGAAGTGAGCAAGAGACGAAGAAAGAAACAGAGAGGAACTATGAAACAGCCAGAAAACAGTGAACAAAATGGAAATAAGTATATGCCTTTGGATAATTACTTTAAATGTAAATGGACTAAATTCTCCAATTAAGAGACATACTGTGGTGGAATGGATTATAAAACAAGACTCAACTATATGTTGCTACAAGAGACTTACTTCATATCTAAGACACACAGACTGATCTTAAGGGTTGGAAAAAAGATTATCCATGCAAATGGAAACAAAGAAACAAGAAAGCTGGGGTAGCTATACTTATATCAGAAAAAATATACTTTACTTTTTAACTTTTTTTTTTATTGTACTACTGCTACAACATTGTTTCCATAATGTGGAAAAATATCCTTTAAAATAAAGACTGTAATAAAAGAAAAAGAAGGACATTACATAATGATAAAAGAGTCAATATAACAGATGATATAGCATTTGTAAATATTTACACACCAACATAGAAACACCTGAATATATAAAGCAGATATTAATAGACTTAGAGGGACAAATTGACAGCAATACAATAATAGTAAGGAATTTTAATACCCCACTTACTGCAATGGTTAGATCATCCAGAAAGAAAATCAATAAGGAAACATCAGCCTTAAATGATACATTAGACCAGATGAACTTAATAGCTATATTCAGAACATTCCATCCAAAAGCAGTGGAACATACCTTCTTCTCAAGTGCACATGTAATATTCTCCAGGATAGATCAAATATTAGGTCACAAAACAAATCTCAATAAATTTAAGAAGTTTGAAATGATATCAAGCATCTTTTCTGACCACAATGGCATGAAACTAGAAATCAATTATAAGAAAAAAAGCAGAAAAAAAAAAAAAAACACCTGTTTTTTAAGTTTAGTTTAGGTTAGTTTAGTTTAAACAACATACTACTAAGCAACCAATGGGTCGATGGAGAAATCAGAGAGGAAATAAAAATTACTTTGAGATGAATGAAAATGGAAACACAATAACCCAAAGTCTATGGGATTCAGAAAAAGCAGTTCTAAGGGGGAAGTTCATGGCAAGACAGGCCTACCTCAAGAAACAAGAAAAATCTCAAATAAATAACTTAATTTCACACACACAAAAAAAAAAGTTAGAAAAAGAAAAATGAAGCCCAAAGTTAGTAGAAGGAAGGAAATACTAAATATCAGAGAGGAATAAATTAAATAGAAACTAAAAAATAAAAAGATCAATGAAACTAAAAGCTCATTCTTTGAGAGAATAAACAAAATTGACAAACCTTTACCCAGACTCACCAAGAAAAAGATAGAGAAGGTTCAAATAAGTAAAATCAGAAATTAAAGAGAAGTTACAACTGACACCACAGAAATTTATATAAAAGATCATAAGAGACTACTATGAACAATTATATGTCAACAAGCTGGACAGCATAGAAGAAATTAATAACTTCCTTGAAATATATTATCTTTCAAGACTGAATTATGAAGAAATAGAAAATCTGAATAGACCAATTGCTAGTAGGAAGATTCAATCAATAATCAAAAACTTCCCAAAAAAAGAAAGTGCAGTACCAGATGGCTGCAATGGTAAATTCTGCCAAACATTAAAAAATAAATAAATAAAAATTAATACCTATACTTTCAGAAAATTGGAGAAGAAGGAGCTCTTCTAAGTTCATTTGACAAGGCCAGCATTACCCCCATACCAAAACCAGACAAGGACACTACCAAAAAAAAAGAAAGTTATAGATGATTAAGATAGATGCAAAACTCCTCAACAAAATATTAACAAACTGAATTCAGCAATACATTAAAAGGATCATACACCCTGATAAAGGTGAACTTAATTCAGGGATGTTCAACATTCACAAATCAATCAACATGATATACCATATTAACAAGATGAAGGATAAAAATTATGTGATTATCTCAACAGACACAGGAAAAACATTTGACAAAATTCAACATCCATTTATGATAAAAATCTCTTAACAGAGTGCAGAAAGAAGGAACATACCTCAACATAATAGAGGTCATATATGACAAGCCCACTGTTAACATCATACTCAACCATAAAAAGATAAAATTCTTTTTCTTTAAGATATGGAACAAGGAAAGGATGCCCACTCTTACCACTTTTATTTGTCATAATACTGGAAGGTAGCCAAAACAATTAGGCAAGAAAAAGAAATAAAAGGCATCCAAACAGGAAAGGAAGAAGTAAAACTGTCACTATTTGCAGACGATAAAATTCAACATAGAGAAAACCCTAAAGACTCCATTAAAAACACTTGGAATTAATACATAAATTCAGTAAAGTTACAGGATACAAACTCAGTATACAGAAATCTGTGACATTTCCATTAAGAAAAAGGGAAATTAATGAAACGATCTTGGGGTATCCGGGTGGCTCAGTCGGTTAAGCCTCTGCCTTTGACTCAGGTTATGATCTCGGGGTCCTGGGATCAAGCCCCACATAAGACCCCCTTCTCAGTGGGGACCTTGCTTTTCCCTCTTCCCTGCTGCTCCCGTACTTACCCTTGCTCTCTCTCTGTCAAATAAATAAAATCTTTTAAAAAAAATATATCATTTACAATGATATCAAAAAGAATAAAATACCTGTGAGCAGTTTTTTTCTATGCTACCTGGGAATAAATTTAACCAAGCCTATGAAAACTCTTTGATACTGAAGAAACTGAAGAAAACACAAGTAAATAGAAAGATATTCTCTGCTAATGGATTGGAAGAATTAATATTGTTTTGTTTTGAAGATTTTATTTATTTATTTGACAGAGAGAGAGATCACAAGTAGGCAGAGAGGCAGGCAGAGAGAGAGGGAGGTAGCTGGCTCCCTGCTGAGCAGAAAGCCCGAAACGGGGCTCGATCCGTTTAAGGGTATTGTGCTAAATGAAATCAGCCAGAGAGACAAATGCCATATGATTTCACTTACATGTAGAACCTAAAAAAAAAAAAAAAAAAATCCAAATGAACAAACAAAACAAAACTCATAGATAATGAGAACAGATTAGTGGTTATCAGAGGGGAAGAGTTTTAGGGGGTGGGCCAAAATGGTGACGAGGGTCAATTGTATGGTGAGGATGATAACTAGAGTTATGACAATGATCGCTTTATAAAATGCAAATATCAAATGATAGTGTTGTTCACCTGAAGCTGATATAATGTGGTATACTAAGCTTATCTCAATAAATACAATAATAAAATATGTGGCCTGTGTTATATTTCCGTTAGATAGAGCTGTTGTAGAGCCAGTCAGAGAAGACTTAAATACCCTCCTATCCACTAATGAGCTCTGATTCTTTGGGCAAGGTCTTTAATCACTTCTTTCATATAAAAATGAATTTATCAAACAAAAAGCAGAAAGAGACGTATAAATGCAGAGAACAAACTGATGGTTGCCAGAAGGGAAAAGGGCAGGGAAATGGGCGAAATGGGCAAAGGGGAGTGGGAGACCCAGTTTTCCAATTATGCAATGAGGAAGCCACGGGAATAAGAGGTGCGGCATGAGGGATACAGTCAATGAGGCTGAATGGCAATTTATGGGAACAGACGGCAGCTCCACTTGTGGTGAGCATAGGATAATGTATAAACTTACTGAATCCCTATATTGTACACCTGAAACTAATGTAACATTTTGTGTCAACTCTACTCAAATTACAAGTAATAATAACAAAAATGATCTTATAATTTCAGAGAGTTAATTCTGACGATTAAGCCTTCCTGAAGCAGATGGGTATTCCCAGCTTCCAAAACACCGGTTGAAGTTTCATCCCAGAATCAAGCCAGAGCTTCCAGCCAGGGAAAGAGACCTTGAAAAGGACCTTGCCTTTGAGCATCATTTTCACTTTTCAGAAATCCTGCCTTTGCTTCCAAGAAGCCTGCTAACACCAAGGAATCATTCTTGCTGTCATTGTCCAGTGCCACCTGCCTGCACAACACTGCACCCAGGATCCTGGATAACAAGGCCCTAGGGGCCAAGATGCAGACCTCCACCCTTCACCAGGGTCCCTACACCTAGGTTATGTGTTTCCATCAGCACTAGTCATCGCACCATAAGTATACTTTACTTTTCCTCTGCCAGGAGACTAAAAACAAAAAAAAAAATCCAACTACTCCTCAACCATAATACTTACTTAGTTATGTCTGTGTCCAGCTCTTTCTTGAATAGGTGAAGTTAGGAGGGAATGTTCATCATTTCCATTTTTGAAAAGGCCTTGAATATCTTAATGTCTTGGTCCAGAAGTGTTCCTTTGTAGGTACCTTTACAATGTTTTTACTCACAAATTAGAAAGCTGGGACAGATGTGTTCATATAAATGCTCAACTTCAGACCAAAGTTTTGTCTACTCATTCCATGTTTTCGGGGTGGGGGGAGGAGGGTCGACACCAGATATCCAGGGGCCAAAAAGTCATAACCTGAGTCAGTGGCATGTATCACAGATATTTGTTTCTCAGCCACAACCTCACATGCCTCATGGTGATTCATTTGGTTCACTTGCCCACTAAGGCTTGTCTCTGGAATGCTACAACTGCAGTTTTCCACTACAAAGAAACTGACTAATTGATAAACTCAAATCCAACTGACAAAGAAAACAGCAATAAAACAAATGGGTCACTATCTGCTGACCAGCTCTAATCTCAGAGAATCATGCAACTTTCTGAGTTTTAGCTAAAATCAGAAAGGAGAGTTAAACTATGTGCTGAAGTCTTTGGGAGGTGTTGGGGGGCGGAGGTGGGAAGTGGATCAGAATAAAAGACAGGTAACAAGTATCATTAATTTTAAGAAATCTACTCAATTAATCTCCGTGGTCTTTTGGAGTTCTGGAATTGCCTAACATGGGACCTAGCCCTGGTTATAATACATCAGTGTCTCCACACTCCCTAATGAAAACCAAACAAACCCAGCTCCTTAGCATGGAATTTGAGGCCCTCCATCATTATGCCAGCCCATGGATCCTCTTTTCCAATCTTGACTCGCTCCCTTACCCCTGCCTCCTCCCCTCTGGAATGATCTCACTTCTATGGCTCCATCCACACCATGTTGTGTCACGTCCCCATATCTTTGCACATGCTGTTCTCTTGGCTTTTCCCACATCCTTATCTGCCAGCATCACTTCAAACCCTGCTTAATCATGGCCTCTCTGTAAATTTTCCATGGCTCTGACCCCACAACAGACCCCCTAAGGTCCTCTATTTTTTTACCTTAGCATTTCAGAGATTACAGGCATGATTACAGCTATGACACAGTGTCCGTTGATCTCTGTAGGTAGCTGTCTCCTCTTCCAATACGTCCATTCTATGTGGATGAAATGTTGTGATCCAATCCCCCGATAAGGCTGGGCCTTGTACAGATTTCTCTGAACCATATGGTTATTGTGAGGCCTCCTAAAAGGCATTCTCTGAAGGATTTTTCCTGACCTCACCTCCTACACCTATTCTGGGCTCAGTTACTCACTCTTCTTCCAGCACTTGTTCTACTCTTTGTGGTCTGCTTTGGGCTTAATGTTTAAGATCCATCCATATTTCCAGCCCCAGACTTTGCCTTGAACACTGAAAACTTACAATCTTAGGTCCAGTTTAATCAATCCCAGTACCGGGACAACCACTAAAGCCAGAATCCTGTCCTTTGGTTCCGCCGGCAGAGGGACACTGCTAATCTCTATACACACAGGAGTGCAGAAAGAAGCTAGCCTCACTTTGCAGAAGGGAGGTACACCTTCGTTCTTCTTCACTTGTGTGCCACCTCACCCCTGCCAACCTCTACCTCCAGAGGAGCAGATTTTCAAAAAATCTGAAGGGTGAGTGGCAGCAGCTTCCAAGCAGATTGGGTGGTCCTTCTAGAGCCCATCAAGCTTATCTTACCCAGCCTTCCTCTCCCCGACCTTGCCTGTCTCCTTTCTCCCTCAAGTTGCTGGAAATGCTTTCAGAGCCATCACTTACAATAGAATTAGTAGAATTTGTCCAGGCCTGTCTGAAATAGGGTACAAAAACCACAAGAATGAAGTTGTGTGCTTTTTTAATTTAATACTTGGCAATTCCTCTCAAATACGTATCCTGATATGGGAGAGGGGTCGGAATAAGCTATACTCCTTTTCAGACTCTGTTATGTGAGCATGAATCTCCTCCTGGGGCCATTTTGCCTCAAAGAGTGTGTTTTGAATCTTCCCTGTCTTGGAAAAACCCGCAGGAGCAGTGAGTAAGAATGGTGGCATGCAGGGGCCTGGGTGTGGGCTGGGAAGGCTTCAGAGTTTCTGGGAAAGCAACATAATTGTGGTAGGAAGAATTTCTAGGCAATACCGATTTCAGGGAATAGAGGTGAAAGTAAAGGGAAAATAAAACTCAAGAAATGAACACGAAGGATCAAGTGATCTTCCTTTTGAATGGCCCGATTAAGCCCATTATTCCCCAACTGATGGAAAGAAGATCCAGCATTGGGATTATGAACTTGTGCTGTCCACGCTGGCTTCATATCTACAAGGTATAGGGAGTTCTCAAGTCCCCAGCTGGAGGAAAAGACATCTAAGAAGGTCAGAGATGTTGTGGTTAGTTCCAGATCTCACAAAGGGAAGGGAAGACCTGGTCTTGTCCATGCAGCCTCTTCTTTTGGAAGCCTATGGTGACCTACAAACATCAGCAAGGACCCTCAAATGGTATAAGTCAGACCCTCTGCCATCTCCTCTACTTTCTTATTTCAGCATGGATTAATGGCTCATGATATTGCTTGACAGTGCTTTATTCAAACCAGGACTAACTTCCCTTAAATTTTAGATATGGATACAGTTTATTCAGAGACCACTGAGAATGCGTTGGATTCCAATGGAAAGGTATAAAAGCTTGTTTTCACATAGAACCCCATTGCTCTCGATGTTTGAAATAAAGCCCTAACCCCACAGGAAGGCAATTTGCAGTTCACCTCAGTGAGCCCTGGAGAGACAGGAAAAGTCAAGGAGAAAGTTTCTCTGAGAATCAGTCAGTAGGCTAGGCCTGTGTTTCACCATACATTGAGATCAGCTGGGAGTTTTTTAATTCCCAGAGAAAGAAGATAAGCTCAGAAGAAAAGCTCTAAAACTGGCAAACTAGGGCAATTACTGGAGTAGCTGGAATACAGCTGCTGCCTCAACTATAAAATGAGAAGAAAATATTAAATATTAAATGATATCCACTTAACATATGAAATTTATTAACCTAATAATTTATGTATTAAGTTATAGTATCAATGTATTAATTTGGTGATTATATTAAACATTATTTTAAAAATATAACATCAATGTAATTACAACCATTAATTTAATAATGATTAATATTAGATTTATTAGCTATATGTTTGATTTAACATATATAACTATTGGATGAGATACCACCCAACCTTCAAAGAACATTGAACTCCTGTATTAGATAAGAGTTCTAGAGATTAAAAAAAGGGAGTAGTTCCCCAACTCCTTTTGTAAGCTAGAAGAACCTTGATGTTAAAATTCCACAAGGCAAAAAAAAAAATAATAATAATAATAAATTTCACAAGGGCAGTATAGTATGAGAAAAACTATATGCTAAATATAGTCATAAACATAGATGCACAAACTTATGGTAAAATTCAACATTTATTTATTAATCTTTTATAAAAGCAAGTGAGGCAAGGAAAGAGAGTAGAGAGGAAGGGAGGAAGAAAAAAGGAAGAAAGAAAGATGCAGTAAATTTGGAGCAAAAGGAAATTTTCTTAAACAGATGTAGACTTGTCAACAATCTAAACCAAATGTCTTACTAAACATGAATCATTAGAAGCATTACTTTTTCTTTGATTGAGATATAATTGACATATAACATTGTATTAGTTTTAGCTTTAAAGTCAGGGACAAGGCAAAGATGCTCACTAGTACTGCTTCTATTCAGGACAGAAACTCAGAAACAGAAAAAAAAAAAAAAGAGAGAGAGAGAGAGAGAGAGAAAACTCAAAAAATGAGCAAAACAGTATGGTCAGTATTAACCAGTGATATGATTATCTACATGTAAAATTAAAAATATCCATAAGTGATTTAGTAAAATTAATGAGAGCTCATTGATGTTACTGGATAGACAAGCAATAAATAAAAATAGTAGTTTCACTGTACCTAATAAAGAACCATTTAGAAAATGTAATTAAGGAAAGATCTCATCCACAATGGCAGCCAGAAGTTATAGAGCAGGTAATAAATATAGCAAAAGTTGTACAGTATCTTACTAGAAAATAGAAAAATGTATTTCAGGACACAAATAAATGGAAATGTATAGACTGTTAATAGGTAAACATACTCAATGTTTTGAGAATGACAGTTTTTCCCAAATTAGTTTATAAATTTATTGCCATTCTAATTCAGATTTTAAAAGAGATTTTGACTACATCTGATAAACTAACCTTAAAATCCATACGGAAGAATAAAGGACCAATTTTGAAAAATAAGAATAAGGAGGGAAGCATCTTGCCCTCCCAAATCTCAAGACTTATTATAAAGCTTTGGTCCTTAAACAATATGATATTAGTTTGAAGATAAATAGACGGACTAATGGAACAAGATAGAAAACCCCAATACAGACATACACATACAGAGAACTTGGTATATGTACTTCTGGTACCTGGTGGGGGGCAGGAGGGAGCTAGCAGTGGCAGAATAAATAGTGGGGAAAGAAAGTTCTATCTCATAAGTGAGGTGGAGAAAATTGACGATCCTTATCATAAAAAAAAAAAGAAAGAAAATCCCTACAGACCTTATATATAAAAATGAATTCTGTGTTAACTAGAAGTCTATGAAATGCAAAACTTCAAAATTATGAGAAGACAATGTGGAGAGTATCAATGGAGAAAGAACTATCTTTATGACCTTGTGGTACAGCAGAATTTCTTAAATAAAACACAGAATTTACCATGTACTTCAGAGGAATTTGTCCCCTTTCCAGGCCAGAGACAAATCTTGATGTTAAATCTAATAGGGGAGTTCCATTCCTATTCTAATAAACAATTGAGCAATGTGCATGTGACCCAGTCCTGTTGAATAAGACATGTGGCAAGACTGATAGGAAGTCTTTGTGATTTCTTTCTTTCTCTTAAAAAATAATGACACGAAAAAGTCATTAATTTTATTTAAATTTTTAATGTATGGCTTGTTCATTTCCACCTCTGTGATGTCCAGAACTCTGGTAGCCATCCTGGGACACATGAGGAAGTTACCCTAAAGGACTCAACAATGTCCCGAGAATAGCAGAATGGAAAAGAGAAAGAACCTAGAACCCTAACAAAATTGTTGACTTGATTTAAACCTGTACCTCCACTTTCCTTTCAAATGAGACAATAAAAACTGCTGGTTTACATATTTTGGATTGGATTTTCTTTTATTTGAAGTCCAAAATTACCTGACATTTGGTCTATGAAATAAGATTTGCTTGTAGATGGTTTAAACACCTAGAAATAATTTTTCTTATAGGTCAAGAAATAGGGTTTCTGGCCTCACTATGGGATGTAGGAAACAAGAAAGAATATCACTCCATACTTATGACCAAAAAAAAGCTAGATAATTTACAAAATTACAACTTTTCTTGAATCTGTTACAGAGCCGTGGTCACAGGGCAAACAATTAGCTTAAGAAATGCAAACAAAGATGCCTCCAAGGAGAGCACTTGCTTAGCTACAGCAAAACACCAGATGCTATACAAGCTGGTGAAAGAAAGAAAGAAAGAAAGAAAGAAAGAAAGAAAGAAAGAAAGAAAGAAAGAAAGAAAGGAAAGAAAGAGAAAAAGAAAAAGAAAGGAAGAAAATTGGCTAAAAAAAATTTTTTTTTTCAGCACCAGAATCTTTTTAATAACAAGGCAGGATCTGGGGTTACTTTTTGTAGCTGATGCTGGCCTTGCTGCATCTGGCCTGCTCCAGCTTCCAGCTCTTGGATTGCACAGAGGGTTTGGTGTGGCTGTGCGGGGTCCCTAGGGCCTTGCCAATATACCCCTATACCTAAAGTGGGCACTTTCATGGACCAGAGAGTAAGACGGTGCCACAGCCCTTGGGAGAGTCCAGCCAACTGGTCAAATATAAAGATCTTGCCCCCAGCTTTGCGGATGTGGCTACAGTCATGACTGTTCACACACAGTGCACACATCTTCAGTTTGGGCACCTCCTACCACACACATTGGTTACGGTCCCTAAAACCACCACTGTTCTGTCTTTCTGGCCAGGAAGCTTCATTTTCTGGATCAACCAGGAGAGGAACAGAGGCAGCTGGTTGGTATGACTCATGAATGACCTCTTTAACACAACTTCAATCAACAACATGGTTTAAATTGGAGTTAGTTTGTTTGGCCAGAAACACATACAGTTTGACCAACAGTCTCAGGTAGATGTCCTGGATAGTGAGCTCCTTGTGCCAAACCTTTTGGTCTTTGTTGTGGCAAATGTAGGCAACATGATTGAACCTCCTACTCAGCCAGGTCCAGAAAACAAACAAACAAAACTGATTAAAATTGTTAATGAATGCAGAATGGTCCATTGTGAGAGGATAGGGTATAGAGTGTAAAATGAAAGCAGAAAACTTCTGAGATCCACAGATAGAGAGGAATTCCCACCCATTTGCAGACCCTTTTCACAGACCTCACTGAGTGTGCATGGGAAAACCAAAAACAGAATGAGTCTGAAGAAATATCCCTTGTGGTACAGCCTTGGAGAACGAAAGAGCAACCCCTGAGGTGAAGGCACGAAGATTTGCCCGTATCCTTCTCTCCTGTCTCCTACAGCCTTATCCCACTGGAAGAAGGGCACTACACCCTGTTACCCTCAAGGTATAGGTGAAGACATATTGCAGGTGAGAAAAGGAACAGAAAAACCCTCTGGGGAAGGGCAAGAATACATTAGGGATTGCCAACTTCCAAATGAGGAGAATCACTGAGAAGGCCCTAACTCCAAGGCACAGGGGTGGAGCACTCATCTAAAACTGGGATTGAAACAGAACAACAAAAGTCACCTCCATGCCACTCCCAACATCAGGTTGCAAACTCCAGAAACAGTAACAGTGACCTTCAAAAGTATGGAAAGACTCTTTTCTGAGGCAAAAGCATAAAGGGAAGACCTAAGTCTTAGAGTGAAGCAGACATTGAGAAAAACCTTCTGGCAAGCCACTCCCTATCCTAAACACAAGACAATGCTAGAAGCTGAAGCTTGTGGTATAGTGATTATAACCATAACAAGAAAATAACCCAAACCCAGTCCTACTGTCTGGGTTGATAGTCTCACACACTAAAGGCCTAGCAAAAATAAAAGTCATGCCCGTTATTGGGCATGAATATTACTTACCTAAGTCTGTACTGTTCTACATAAGATGTACAGCTTTCAACCAAAAATTGCAAGACACACAAAGCAGCAAACAAAAATAAAACATTATTAAAAGATAATCAACAAAATCATTCAAATATGACAAAGATGTTGGAACTATCAACCAGTGACCTTAAGCTCCCTAAAAAAGCTCCTTCAAGAAGAAATAAATAACCTGACTAGTCCTATATCTTTTAAAAGTATTGAATTTCTAATTAAAAACCTTTTAAAAAAAGAAAATTCCAGGCCAGATGACTTCATAGCAAGTTCTACCAAACGTCTAAGAAAGAAATAATAACAACAACCTTGTACAAACTCTCCCAGAGTTTGTATATAGAAACAATGGGTGAAATTCTCAACTCATTTAATGATGCCAGTGTTACTCTGATGCTGAAATGGAACAAAGATGTTATAAGAAAAGAACAAGCCAATATCCATCTTCAACAAAGATGAAAAAAATCTTTAGCAGAAACTGAGCAAACTGGAATAAAAGGGAACATCTAAAACTGACACAGAGCATCTATCAAAATTTAGTACCTTATATCATATTTAATGGTGAGAAACTGGATGTCCCTCCCCACCCCCACACCCAAGATTGGAAACAAGTCAAAGATGTTCCTCCTACAACTTCTTTACAACATCATACTAGAATTCCTAGCCAATGAAATAAGGCAAGGAAAAGAAATAAGATGTATATAGATTGGGAAGGAATAAATTAGTCAAGAATCATATAAATGGTCTGAAATTTTACCTTATTTGCAAATAAACAAGGTAAACTGCCCTGGTTTCATAGATGCTGGCAAATAGCATGAGATTTCTGAGTCATGGAAAAGGCTGTTATTACTTAGGGCAATAGCAATCACCAGAATATCAGTATTGTCTTGTGTTGGTAACTCTAATTCCCACAGAGAAGCATGAAGAGGGCCAGAAAATACCACAAATGGTTAGGGAATCCAAATTTTCCATATTGGTTATCATTAATTGTCAGAGATTGGGGTCAAGGGTAGAATTTGACTACAAAGAGGAACAGAAAATATTTTGGTGTGATGGAAGTATACTATATTTTTAATATAGCAGTAGTTATGTGACTGCATTTGACATCTCATAAAAATTTATATGAAAAAGGGTAAATTTTATTGTATCTAAACTACACTACTTTTCTATTTTTTTATATATCTTTTAAAGATTTTTATTTATTTATTTGACAGAGAGAGAGATCACAAGTTGGCAGAGAGGCAGGCAGAGAGAGGGGTTGGGAGCAGGCTCCCTGCTGAGCAGAGAGCCCAATGAGGGACTCGATTCAGGACCCTGAGACCATGACCTGAGCCGAAGGCAGAGGCTTAACTCACTGAGCCATCCAAGCACCCCTACACTACTTTTTTAATGAAAAAAATATGGAAAGAGATACAGATAAAAGTGTTATCTAAAAAATATGGATCCTACTTCCAGAAGTTGTTCAATTATTTAACTTTAATGGTCATCATTTTCTACATTTGCTTCAATTTTGATTCTCCATTCTGGGTTTCACACTTACTTGATTTTTGTATGTAAAGACAATTCCTGTGTTATACCTACATAATTATTTTTAGATATAAATTAACAGAAACTTGGTTCAAAATGTTATTAATATACTACCTTGAATTCATGGACATTTTTAATTAACAACTTTATAAGCATTTTAAAACTGTTCCCACATCTCCACAAAGAAGAGAAGAAAATGTAATCATGAGACACAGAAGTTAAACAACTTTCTCAGGCTCAAGCTACATTGACCAGTTCAGATCTGTCCAACTAAAGTCAAGTGCCTTGAGTCTTGTGTGCTAAACTCTTACGTTTGGATTAACTGGATCTGGCCACTGTTCAAGGTCAAAAATACATAACCCAAAATTTCCATTCTAGGGGAGAAATCAGGAGTTGGAGCAAGATTACCAGACAAGGTAGACATTGAAAGATGGTGACCTGGGACAAAATAAACACAATCAATAGGTAGCAAGGAAGGCCAAAAGTTTTGGAAGTTTGACCAACCTTTTATGCTATGGTGGGACAAACCAGAGGTAAAGGGGCCACCCTGGAAAAATGCAACCCTTTAGACTCTCCAGCTGAAAAACAATGGGGTCAGGGAAGCCAATTGCCTGGTGAGAGGAGAGTCTGAGGTTGAATAACCAATTCAATGTGGGCAGTCTTGTAATTTTTCTGATCCAGTTTCCCAGATTAACTCTTGCATGCTCAGTTCACCCAGCAACACTGCAAGGTCCAGAAAACAGCCAAATGGCTGATTTTGTGGAATAAAAAGCCAAGCAAGTTGACTAAATAGACAATGTCAGCAATTTGTCAGATGTTTTGGTTCTTTTTGATGGAACTCTTCCATCATCACTTTGTTTAATATTTCAAAATATGGTTTTATGTTTAAAAGGAAACACAGAGTAGCAGTAAGAACATATTTTTTGGAGTCAAGCAGACTTGAGTAAAAAATCATTGCTGTTTCTAGGTATATGACTTCAGACAATTAAAAAAAAATCTCTGAATCTCAGTGTCCCTATATATGATGGGTAAACTATCCCATGGAATTCCTGTGAGAAATAAATAAAATGGAGTTTGTAAAGTACCTAACACATGGAAGGCATTCAGTGAACAGTAATAACAATAATCATTATTTTTTAAAAAAAATACTTCTTATTTAAATTGAAGCTTGCACATTTCATAAATAATCCATCTAGTTCATTCAGGAAATATTTACTGAGCACCTGCCATACACCAAACACTCTTCTAGGTACACAGATTTTGACAACAAGGAAAACAAAATCTCTGTCCTCCTGGAACTATTCTACTGGGGATTTGTATATTACATGCCACCCACATAGCAAGAGATTCTTCTTGCACTGAACCCAGAGTAGAGCTCCTTACCCCACTGAAGCTCAGCCAGCAAGGACCAAGGCCACTGAATTAGCTCTATTGAGAGAATGGTTTGTGATTTCCCAAACAACTTCTGCATCAACATAATGTCCAGCTAAAGAAAAGAGTTCAGTTCTGCATAATGGGTATCTAATCAAAACAGAACTTAAATTTTGCAGACCGCCTCTCATATGGATACACAAGTAACACCGTTAGTATTGCAGAGTAATCTTTCTACAGGAGTCACAGACACAACTGCCAACTGAAGGCCACAGGTAAATGAGTCAGGAAGCCCAGTGTCATGGCTGAAGAGTAGAAAATATTATTTAAAAAATGAAACTGTCTTAAAAAATGTGCAGCCACTACTATTTCTAGTTGGTGTTGCTGGAGAAAATGCTAGTGTTGCCAGAATGGATTTTTCAATAGAAGCTGAAATCTATATTTTAACATGACATTAAGTGATTTTCCAAGTAAAATCCCTCATCAGTACTGATCAGCATAGGAGACATCAGTTTGCAACTACTATAGAGCTCCAGAAGACTCCATTTTCAAAAAGCAATAGCATAAATGATCTTTAATCCCTTTTCACATTTTATACTGAAAGATATTTTTAAAATTGCAAAATGCCAAATGGCAAAGATTTCTAATTTTGTTTGTTTCTTTGATCTGAATCCACAATTGTTATCCAACATCTAAGAATGTAGAGCTCAAAAGGTTGATCCCCTAATTTATGGAAAAGCTACAATTAGGTTGGAGTAATGATGGATTAGAGCAAATAGGAGGTTCTCACCCTGACGTCTTCTAGCCCACTCTTGCCCTCGCAGTAAGACATGCGAGGACTTGTCTGTAGTCGCAGATTTTGTATTCTGTCTTGACATGGCTGCAGTGGAAAAGCACATCTGTGAAGTGTTTACTAGCATGTCAAGAGTAACAGGACTCTTGAAGCCATTTCAAATGTCATGCCAATCCTTGTGCATAACATCTTTAAAAAGATTGTTGCTTTAGAGATCTTAATATTTAAAAAAAGAAAAAACCAGAAATGCAATACTCTTAGCCACTTAAAAGTGGAGTTTTTTCCACTAAGCAAAGTTGAACTTTTTAAGCTTCTTTTTACCAAACAAGCCTTTCTGGTG
The DNA here is from genome assembly GCF_002288905.1 of Enhydra lutris kenyoni. Lineage (NCBI taxonomy): Eukaryota > Metazoa > Chordata > Mammalia > Carnivora > Mustelidae > Enhydra > Enhydra lutris. The sequence continues at coordinate 34,030,300 of NW_019154091.1, read as the reverse complement.
GTGAGCAAATAAATTAGCATGTGAGTCCTAAGTGCTCTTAAAATCGTTTTGCTATAGATCTGTCCACTGTTTATAATTCCTGAATAAATCTAAAAGTACAGAAAGCCATTCTCTAAAGGTTTATGAGCATTTTTCCACGAAGCAGAAGTCAAACAGAAGATCAAAGACATCTAACAAAATGCTTCAAACTTGGGATAGGGTGGCCTGAAGCCTGGGGAAAAGAAACCAAGCTCTCCAGATAGTTTGGAAGATATGTCTTGTTCTTTCAAAATAAAAGGGAACTAAAACGTGATAGTCTAAGTATATCAAACTGACATTTTTGAGCAATGCTGCTAAAAGTATCAGTCTTGGATATCTTACCCGTAGTATCAAAGGCATTTTTAAACTGGTTAGACAACTGTCTTACCAAGTGGCAAATATGAACACAATCAGGTGGATTTCTTCCTTATTCTTAACAGCCACTCTTCTCTGGGCTTCTCTGTGTCTTTCAGCAAAGACTTTTCCAGGCTCACCAAGAATTAATATACAGTCTTGAGTTATCTTGAGCAGTATAACGGATTCTATATTTTGAATACTAATTATTTGAGGCTTCAGCTTTTGATATGGTAACAATTTACATGCCTACAAACCACTCACTGTAAAAAAGGAAAATAAAACAAAAGAACTAAAATGAATATATTTGCTGGAAAGACATGAATCTATCCAGCCATGATTAAACCCTCAATAAATCTGCTTCTAATCATCCACTGGCATTTAAATACATAGCAACTACTCTATTAAATTTAATTCTCCTTATTTTATGACAGTTATTCTAAATTTAATGACAGTTGTTTAAAATGTATATCCACAGATTACTAACAACATTTTAACAAGATTTCAAAACCAAGGAACACAAGTATGAATCCATCAAATGTCAATAAATCAATTGCTCTTTAATGTAGAATGCCCGAATTGTTAATTTGAAGCATACACAAATGAGAATACTTTGAAAACACTTCAATGAAAAGTAATTTGCTGGGGTGTGTGTTTCGGGGGTCGGGGGGCAGGAGGAAGGCAGAAAGGAATCCATCTGTGATCTGCTAATACTATTTCATCATAAAATTAGTGATATATAACTTTAAAATATATTTACTTTGTATGAAAATATGCATTTGGTGAAGCACATTAAATTTTCCTGATAGGGAGTTGATTTTAAGCAGAATACCTTTTTCACATTATAAGTCACGTGGTTTTAATTTTTCTGTTGCCAGTTAAATATGTGCTAAAAATATTACATACTATTTTATTCTAGAGATTCACAACCAAGTCGATACAGAACATTCCTTTATACTGAATACAAGAAAAAACATTTTTCAAGTTATGGTGACCACCAAGTCACCAACCATCTGGCAAAACCAAGGCCTTAATCCAGATAATTCTGTTTCTGCCTGTTGGTGGAATTTGCTATCTGTCAGGACTCTGGCGGCTGTACCTTTCTGGTGAGATGAGCGATCCATGCCCTTCTTGCATGGCCTTGCCCTTCCCGCTATCCTCATCCCCATCACTGGGGCATTTACTGGGATCGGCAGTAAAGACTGGCAAGTTCATGTGACGTAAGAATACTAACCTATAAAGCACATCAGTAGACACTTTGTAGCATATGCCGTTTATTAGAGTTTCCATTAAAAGTATTATGTTTCCATACTTTACAACCATAAAAGGGTAAATAATTTCAAAGGATTGCTTGATAGGAGACTTCTGTTTTAAATGGAACTTGGAAATATCTGGGAAATCACTGGAATAAATGTACTTAATAGACCCAATGCTGTGAAGTTCTTTTTAACTGTTTTCTTAAGCACATAAAAAGAGATACCATTTCCTCCAACATTTTTTGAAATAGGTTTTGGTTTGGAGTTTTTCTCTGTAACATTTGACTTATAAATATTTCTTACAATGCTTCCTTTGTTCTTTCTTTCTTTCTTTCTTTCTTTCTTTCTTTCTTTCCCTCTTTCCCTCTTTCTTTCTCTTTCTTCTACTACTGAGACGTCTTAACACCAACAGATTTGGCCCCCACTTCACTGCTCTATCCTATAGGATAAGTTAGAACTTCAAGCCAGAAAGTAACATCACATGCCACTCAGGAAAACCTGCGATACCACTTGATATGTTGGCAAATGTATACTAAATGTCCCTACTGAGATTTTTTTTTAGAGGAAACAAATTCCACCCATGACACCAAGCAAATAGTTCATTAGTCTGGGCGTGTGTGAAGCCAGTACACCATCCATTGCATGGAAAAGATGAGATTAGGTAAGTTTCAGAATAAAACTATTTTTAAAAAAATATTGCTCATACTAAACATTTGAAGAAAAGTTAAGTAGTCCATCAAGTATTAACATGTTACAATCTAATTTGATTCATCTATATTAGATATGTCTAGGTTCCTATTCTCCCAGAAATTACATGAACTTCTGTCTGGTTCTGTTTGTATAGACATAGTGTTAGAGCACTTGTTTTTTTTTTTTTATAAGATCATTATTTAAAAGGTGAACTGGAAAAAAAAAAAATAAAAGGTGAAGTGAGACATTTCTGAGCACTAGCAACCCTAGCCATCAGAGACAAAATGATGAGCAGGTCATACTGGTGGTGAAAATCATTTATTTAATTGTACAAATTAGATATCTGAAAAAGGTGGAGATTAACTTTTCTAATTGCCAAATTTTAAACTCTCAATAACAACCCTTGGAGCTAAGGAAGAAGAGTAAACGTAACATGATCAGGTGAATTTCCTAGACTTGGTGAAGAGGGTACCAGTCATTGAGAATAGCAACAACCAGATTTGCATGCATGCCATGCACTACACTCAATTCTTGGCTCATATCCTATCACTTAATTCTTACCACTCCTCCTCAGCTTTATTTTACAGATGAAGAAATTGAGTCCCAGGGAGACTGAGTAACTTGCACAAGCTCACAGAGTTAGTAGTGTTGCTGCATTTAACCCAAGTCTGATAGAATCCAAAGCTATGCCCTTTACTACCAAGCAGTATCTCCTGGTTCAGGGTCAGGGATAGCCAGAGGATAGAAGCTGGGAAATAGAGGAGAAACTGGGAAATAGAGGAGAGGAATTCAAGGCAATGAATCACCTTGCCTGCCAAGGCAGGGCAGTTCAGAAGCCAAAAAGAAAACAGGGCTCCATTCCACAAAGCACTCAATCTCCTGAAAGCAACAGGATAAATAGAGTTACCTATGCCAATGAAGGTTTCTAAATGTTTAAACTAGCCAGTAACACCACACAAATGGAGAAGCTAATGCTTGCGGAAGTTAATGATTTGTACCATAGTCACAGAGGGAGTTGGAGATAGAGCAGATGTGAACCCCCAATCTCTTGACTCCCAGGTCTGCACATAAACCTTCAAAAATACAAAGCTTCTAGCCCTGAAATCTGCCCAGCCCTCTGTCTACTGTGTGGTCCCCTGTCAACCTCAACATTGTACTATGCAGAAGGGATTTCTTTCCCTTTACACAGGAAGTCTTGGTGAGCTACATTACGGGGTCTCCTTGCTTTCCTTCACTTGACAAATATTTATTGAGTGCTTACTATGTGGTAGGCACTGTCCTAGATGCTGGGAATATGTGGCAAACAAGACAAAGACCTTGTTCTCCTGGAGCACACATTTTAGGAGGGATAGACAGACAGTAAACAATGAACAACCAACTAAGAAAATATCAAGGAGTGAAAGTGCAATGTGGAAATGAAAGCAGCATACCCAGTGGAAAGCAACTGCACGGAATACCTTTGATTGAGTAGTCATGGAAGGCCTCTTAGAGGAAGAGACTTTTGGGGTGAAAGCTGTATGCCAAGAAAAGTCAGCCAAGTACGGATTGGAGGAAAGCAGATTTTTCAACCCAAACACACTCCCATAGACTTCCCCAGTTATGTTTTCCTTAACCTGGTTTTCTTTTCTACCCAAGACAACTTACAAAATTGCAAGTGAGTGGAAGTGCCATCCTACTAAGAAAAAGGCAAAACATTTTATTCTGAATTTCAAACTTTTGTTAACAATCTTTGATATTTGACTATTATTAATATTAATTTGTATTAATATAGAATATATTTTATATTATATTATATATATTATATATGTAATATATAAAATATAGAATTCCCTACACATTTGACAAGAGATTATGACATAGCAGTGTCTTATACCAGAGAGATCGATACACAAAGGAAATGGGATGTTCACAGAAGAGCTCAATGGCATGACAAATGTCATATCCAGATTATTCCCAAATTTATGTACACAGCAGATCCTACACTCTGTGGGGTTCACCATTATCATCATCTTTCCCCATTTTATCATAGCAGCCTCCTAACTGCTCTCCCAGCTTCTCAACAACCAAGGTGATTTTTTTCAGAAACTCTCAGCTTGTCTCTCCACCACTCACCTATCTCTGACTTACAACTTTCTGCAATAGTAGATGGTTATGGACTGAACTGTGCCCCCCACCCCAAACTCATATATTGAATCTTTAACCATCAAGGTGGCTGTATTAGGAATAGGGCCTTTAAAGAGATAATTATGGTTAAATGAGGTCGAGATGAGGGAGCCTGGATCCAATAGGACTATTGTCCTTATAAAAAGAGACAGAGACACCAGATCTCTCCCTCTTCCTTTCTCCCTCCCTGTCTCTCTCTCTCCCCTACTCCTCACCCCCAAGCATGAATAGAGGAAAGGCTATGTGAAGTTATAGTGAGAAGGTCATCATCTGCAAACCAGGAAGAGAGGTCTCACCAGAAACCAACCCTGATGGCACCTTGACCTTGGAAGTCTCGCCTCCAGAACTGTGATAAAACCACTTTCTGTAATTTTAGCCCCCAGCCTCTGCTATCATGTTGTGGCAGCCTGACCACACTGCTGCATGGATACTCACCATCTACTCACCTCACTTTCCCCTCTCGCTCATCTCCTGCTGGCCTCCCTTCTCCCATTCCATCCTAGCCATGTGGCTATCATCCTTGTTCCTTTTTGCTTGAAATTCTCCTCTCCAAATATCCACATGGTTCTCTCCCCCTCCTCCTGTAGGGTTTTGCTCAAATGTCCCTTCACAGTGAGACCTTTTGACCACCTTTATTTAAAGTTATAAAAATGTCCCCTCCCCCATGGTTTGCTGCATTTCCTGGCTTTATTTTTCCTTAGAGACTTATCACTTGCCTATGTAATTGATAACTGACATATTTATGTTGATGTATTGTCTATCTTCACATTGTTATGTAAGCTCCAGGAGGGTAGGGATGGTGAGCTGTTTTGTATTCTGCCAAATGGGGATAGAATGGGCATGAGAAAGAGGAGAGAGACAGAAAGAGACAGAGAGACAGAGGGGGAGAGAGAGAGAGAGAGAAAGCTAGAGAAGGGGGCAGAGAGAGAGACAAGATCATCAGTCATATCAAGATTGTGCCCATTGGGGAAGTTCTATTGAGTTCTCTTTTTATTTGGGGGGGGGGGCTGGGCAGAGGGAGAGAGAGAGAATCTTAAGCAGGCTCCATGCATGTATCCCAACTTGGGGCTTGATCTCACCACCCTGAGATCATGACCTAAGCGAAATCAAGAGTCAGACACAACTGACTGAGCCACCCAGGCACCCGTCTAATGAGCTCTTTGACCAAGTTCCCTAGATATTGACTTGTAAATGTTAATCAAATAAAATAAGAAAAATAATTTAAAGACTTCAAAATCCAGTGAGAAGTACTACTTAGTGCACAGCTTCTGGCAGAGAGCTTGTTATAAAATAGATCTTCAGTGACTATTTTTTAACTAACTAGCCATCATTATCATAACCATCATCTCCATAATCTAGTAACTCCCAATGACTATTGTTCGATTATGGAAAAGTTTTTCATCATCTGAAAACATATGAGCTTATGGTGGCTAGAACAATGGCTGACTTGTAGTGGACACTCAGTAAATATTTGTGGAATTAATTGAATGAATTCTAACACAGTAGAAAATCTAAAACCCTTCTGTGTAGTCCATTATAAAGTATCTTACAATTCCTTTTGGTAACTCAGCTTTCCTTATTCTGCTTGGCTCCAAGCATAGTGCTCAAATCCGTACACATGCCAAAAACACTATGTTCTTATCTTTGGGACTAAGAAAACTCAGAGTTTCTTCCTCGGTAGGATGGGAAGACGTTGCCACAAAACGTAGTAGCAGCATTTCACAGTATGCATTTCACAAGTTGTGCAAGACACAGAGTTTGTCTACTATAACTTTGGTCTAAAATTTAACTTCTTAAGTGAACTTTTTTTTTGAGATTTTTAATTTTTAACTTAATTTTATCTTTCAGCTTTGCTTTTTTTCTCCAGCTTTATTGAGTGAACCATTTTTAAAATTTTTAATTCAGTTAACATACAGTGTTATATTAGTTCCTGTTGTACAATATAGTGATTCAGCAATTTTCTCTCTTTTTTTTAAAGATTTTATTTATTTATTTATTTGACAGAGAGAGAGAGAGAGAGAGAGAGAGATTACAAGCAGGCAGAGCAGCAGGCAGAGAGAAAGGGGGAAGCAGGCTCCCTGCTGAGTAGGGAGCCTGATGTGGGGCTCAATCCCAGGGCCCTGAGATCATGACCTGAGCTGAAGGCAGAGGCTTAACCCACTGAACCACCCAGGAGCCCCGTGATTTAGCAATTCTATACATTACTCGGGGCTCATCATGATAAGTTGTACTCTTGATCTGCTTTACCTAATTCACCTATTCCCCCACTCCCTTCTAGTAACCACCACTTTTTTCTCTCTAGTTAAGAGCCTGTTTTTTGGTTTGTCTCTTTTTTCCTTTGTTCATTTGTTTTTATTTTCTTAAATTCCACATATTTATGAAATTATATGGTATTTGTCTTTATCTTATTTCACGTAGCATAACATTCTCTAGCTCCATCTGTGCTGTTGCAAATGGTAAGATTTCATTCTTTTTTATAGCTGAGTAATTTTCCATTATATATATACCACATCTTCTTTATCCATTCATCTACTGATGGACACTTGGGCTGCTACCATAATTTGGCTATTGTAAATAATCTTCAATAAGCAAAAGGATGCATATATTTTTTCCAGTTAGTGTTTTCATATTCTTTGGGTAAATATCCAATAATGGAATTACTGGATCATATAGTAACTCTATTTTTTTTTCATTTTTTTATTTTTTATAAACATAATATATTTTTATCCCCAGGGGTACAGGTCTGTGAATCGCCAGGTTTACACACTTCACAGCATTCACCATAGCACACACCCTCCCCAATGTCCATAACCCCACCCCCCTCTCCCATCCCCCCTCCCCCCAGCAACCCTCAGTTTGTTTTGTGAGATTAAGAGTCACTTATAGTTTGTCTCCCTCCCAATCCCATCTTATTTCATTTATTTTTCTCCTACCCCCTTAACCCCCCATGTTGCATCTCCACTTCCTCATATCAGGGAGATCATATGATAGTTGTCTTTCTCCGATTGACTTATTTCGCTAAGCATGATACCCTCTAGTTCCATCCACGTCGTCGCAAATGGCAAGATTTCATTTCTTTTGATGGCTGCATAGTATTCCATTGTGTATATATACCACATCTTCTTTATCCATTCATCTGTTGATGGACATCTAGGTTCTTTCCATAGTTTGGCTATTGTAGACATTGCTGCTATAAACATTCGGGTGCACGTGCCCCTTCGGATCACTACTATTTTTTTAATATTTTATTTATTTATTTGACAGAGAGATCACAAGTAGGCAAAGAGGCAGGCAGAGAGAGAGGGAAGCAGGATCCCTGCTGAGCAGAGAGCCCGATGCAGGACTTGATTCCAGGACCCTGAGATCATGACCCAAGCCAAAGACAGAGGCTTAAACCACTGAGCCACCCAGGTGCCACCAGTAACTCTGTTTTTAACTTTTTGAGGAACCTCCATACTGTTTTCCAGAGTGGCTGTACCAACCTGCATTCCTCTGCAAGAGCATTCCCTTTTCTCCACGTCCTCTGCAACACTTTTTGTTTCTTGTGTTTTGGATTTTAAGCCATTCTGACAGGTGGGAGGCAATATCTCAATATGGTTTGGATTTTCATTTCCTTGGCGATGAGTGATGTGGAGCAGCTTTTCCTGTGTCTGTTGGTCATCTGTAAGTCTTCTTTGGAGAAAGGTCTGTTCATGTCTTCTACCCATTTTTTATTTGGTTCTATGTTTTGTTTTGTTTTGGTTTTATTTTGGTGTTGAGTTGTATAAGTTCTTTATATATTTCGGAGAGTGAAGTATTTTTTAATGCAATAGAGATTGTTGAGTTAAATAACAACAAGAAGATTGAGACGGAGCTTTGCATTTTAAAAACCTACCTACAAATAATCATCCATTACATAATCCTAAGGCTTGGGAAAATATCTTTTTTGTTATTGTTGTTGGCTTATTTTGTTGTTGCTATTGTTTTATTATAGTGAGATAAAATTGACATACAACATATTAACTCTAGCTGTACAACATAATGATTTGAAATCTGTATTTATCACAAAATGATTGCTCCGAGAGGTTTAGTTAATAGCCATCACCATGCCATAGTTATGAATTTGTGTGTGTGTGTGTGTGTGTGTGTGTATGAGAGATTTAAAGATATACTCTCTTAGCAACTTTCAAATATAAAATACAATATTGTTAACTTCAGTCATCTTGCTGTATATTACATCACAGAAGTTATTTTTCTTATAAGTGGAAGTTTGTATCCTTTGACCCCCTCACCCACTTTGCCCACCTTCTATCCCTAACCTCTGGCAATCACCAATCTGTTCTCTGTTCTCTGTATAAACTTGAGGGATTTTTGAGATTCCACATTTTTAAAGATTCCACACAATATCTATCTTTTCCTGTCTGACTTATTTCACTAAGCATAATGCCCTCAAGATCCACCCATGTTGTCACAAGTGGCAGGATTTCCTTATTTTTTATGGCTGAATAATATACCATGGAATATATATACCACATTTTGTTTATCCATTCATCCAATGATGGACACGTATGCTGTTTCCACATGTTAGTTTTTATAAAGATGCTGCAATGAACATGGGGTGAAGATACCTTTTTGAGTTAGCGATTTCATTTCCTTCAAGTTAAATACCCAGAAGTGGAATTTCTGGATGTTATGGTAGTTTCATTCTGAGTTTTTTAAGGACCCTCCATACTGTTTTCTACAGTGGTTGCACCAATTTTCATTCCTGCCTACAGTGCACAAGTCTTCTCTGCTCTCCCCATCCTTGCCAATGCTAGTTTTCTCTTTTTTGATACTAGCCTTTCTAATAAGTGTGAGATAATATGTCTACTGATTTTTCTTAGGATATAAAGTTTAATATTGGAATTGACTTTGTTGCATACATCATAAACAGTTTTCAGATAATTTCCTGTTCATTGAAGGCTTTTTGCACTCTTATTCCATCTCCAAACCCCATCCACTGCCAGCCTCTGACTAAGCCCCTGAGCATCTCCACCAGAAAGCAATGCAACCAGTCAACTCGATTCTAGGTGAGTAAAGAGTATATGGGGTTGACAGTCAAAAGTATTGTCAGGAATATCATGTTGTCATATTTTTCTGTAGATTCCCATGAACCTAGGGCCCTAACCCAATGAGCTGGATAACTGAGCCATATAGTTACATATATCTTCGCAAAGGGTAGAGTGATTTCTCAGTAAATCTAGTAGAATTGTATGACTATCTTCTCAATATGAAGAACATAGTAAGTTTATGTTTTTTACCTGAACAGATTGCAGGGCTCATTTTTTAATGTGTTCCTTTTTCTGTTTATTGTTCAACTGATTTTAATCAAGTTGGTATTTGTTTGAATATTTTTTTCCCAGTAAACATTTTTTGTTGGTGCCGATATTAAAACATTAGAAAACCAAAAAATATATATGTAAACACCTGTCCTTTAAACATTGGTTAGGTAGCACCAAAAGCCAACTTCTACATCTTGAGGGCAGAGAAATGAGGAAAAGAAGCAGCAGGAACGTGAGTGTAGGCTGAGACCACTTGAGGGCATTTGGGTACCTTTATATATCAAGACAGTGAAGTCGTAGAAGTTAATAAGTTGGCCTGTCTTTGGAGAAAGAAAAGCATAACAATAGAGGACCCTCCTTCTATATCTGTGTCAGAGTTCACTCTGGAGTTTTTTGCATCTTCCTGATAATAGTTTAGAAAGAGTTCAAATTTGAAACTATAAGAAAACAATTGAATTAAGTCACTACATTAAGTATCATATCCAAATTACCAAAAATTGAAGTATAGGGTTAAAAAAAGGAAAGATACAATACACAATGGGATTGTATGAATCTCCAGACCCCCATTTCTGCAAATTACTCTCCAAATAGTCATAAACCTAAGTAAATTCCTGCAGGACAGATCCCAAACAAAATGTGGATGAACACAGAAAGCTGAAATACATAAAAAACAGGCTTTGAGTATATATTTTGTCTGGAATTTATTAGGAAACAGAAATGCCACCAAAATGGAAATTGCACACAGGGAAAAAAATTCCATCATGCTTTTATCCAGATAGGTTGGAAGTGATGTAATAAGGCACCATAATTTATGTGCATAAATGTGTGGGCAACTTGCTCAGGGAGTGACAAATGCAGTATTCCAGTTTAAAAAAAAAAAAAAAAAAAAAAGAGGACATCAAAGAAATTTGACCAGCTGCCAAGAACCATTAATCTCTTCACGACCTTTTTACTATATAGATGCCAAATAGAGCTTATCATTTTATTCCATCCTCAAAGCAAGATATTCTTATTTATGAAGTTATGAGAGAATATAACATTTTACTTCATTTGACATAAAACCACAGAGTGTATGGCAACCTCGAGAAGATTTCATTCTTAAAAATAAGGACACTGATAAATCAACAGCCATACACCTCGAGGATGATGGCTTAAGTCTGACCATAGTCCTCAACTTAATGTGACTGTGATCTTCATTCATCTTGCCATGGTCAGCAAACCACATCACAGAAACCACTGTACGTGATACATCACCCACAGCCAGCTCACTAACCAGGAGGGACTTCAAATAGAGACAGCATTGAATTGTTTCAGATGTGGAAGCAGGAAAAAAAACCCTCAGAATTAAGACAGAATACATTAAGTATCACACTCAAAGAAAACACTGGTGGTGTTGTCCAGAAAAGCTAGGAGCTGTTGGCTGCAGTTACCACAGAATTGTAGCTTTCCATGTGCTAACACTGTTAAGTGATAAACCTTTCCAATGATGTGGCTTTATAGGAAGCCACTTAGCACTCTTCAAATTCATAGCTTGATAGGTTTCCATGGAGAGCTTGCCATAAAGATATTTCCTTCTTTGGATTTCTATAATTTTATCTCTTACACACCTCAGCAATAAACACAATATGTTACTTATTACCCCTTCTGAAATGAATAACCACTATTTCCCACCTTGAAACATTACTTCACACAAGTCTGGATGAAAATATTTCTGCTTATCTGGACATGAACAGAAGAGGCCTCGCAAATAATCATTTAAAATCCACTCAAGTGGATAGTCATAACATTGTTCCCCTCATTGCAACCTCAATAAATATTTAGAATGAGGAGTGTGTGGTTAGTATGAGAGAGAGAAAACAGAGACAGACAGACAGATGAATGGATGGATGGATGGATGGATGGACGGACACAGGTAGTAAATCATTAGATCTAGATTTATTGAGTTCTTTAAGCAAGTTCCCTAAATGTCGACTTACAGATGGTAATAAAATAAAATAACAAAAAAAATAGCTTAAAAAGTTCAGAATGCAACAAAGAAGTACTACTGCCCAGCCCCCGTCAAAGTGCCTATCACAAAGTAGAGGTTCTAGAAATATTTTATGAACAGATGGATTATTGTTGCTATAACTATCCAATCCTTAATCTTGCCTCGGCAACTATCCTCTGATTATGGAAAAGCTTTCCTTTGGAAACTTCACAGGAGAGACAGAGCAAGGTCTTATGTGCGGACATAGGCCTGCTAATGGCAACCATCCCTGCTGGCCTTGGAAAATGAATGTTCCCATCTTCTTCAAAATGGTCTAAAACAATGCTACCTGGCACCTTATAAGAAAGTTATGGAGACATATAATGGGCCCCATTCTCCCTTTGTTGGTCCACTTGAGGAACAGACCAGGGTGAGAGTACGTAATCATGATCCCAAGCCTCTGAAAACATGCTAATATTGGGTCCGAGGAGACAGAAGATGAAGCAACAGAAGTCACAACTGTCCTTCCAGTTTCCACTATTCTAACATACACAAAGGATTCACATTATAGATTTGTATTTTCCAAGGGGGCAAAGAAAAATAAAGCCAACAAAACCAGCGTCACTTACCAATTAATCAACACTGGTCCTTCTCTTTCTCTTAGTTAGTGGTTTTTTTCTAGCAGTTCCTAAAACCAACGCAGCCAGTGTCATCACCATGGAAATGGGGTCATGACTGCCACCAAGAAAGCAACCAGCTAGAGCTGTATCTTCACAAGCACAAGGGTGGGAGCTGAAACAGAGGGGCACAAAATGTTAAATCACATGCTGGGATCCAAAATAGATCCAACCAAGAGACAGAGAGAATTGGTCCAGGAAGCATCCCTCTCAGAACACAGAATGCCTTAGATTTCTGGATGGGTCCTGCCACCCAGGAACACTGGAAGAGTCCCCTATGGGAGGCAAACAACTTAAATAGGGGAAAACAGATGTTTTAGCAGCCTGAGGCATCCAAAATACAGTCCGACGTCACACCTACACTTTGGTGCACCCAGACCCGCAAAAACTCTCCCCCCAGTCCTGCCATTCTGTTCTGCTTCTAATTCAACCTTAAAAGAGTCACCTCCTCTCAGCCACAACAAAGCCAATTCATGTCCATTTGTTGCCACTCACTGGATTTTAGTTCCACTTTTAAATTACATATTTATATGAACTTGTCTCATGCTCACCACCCAAAATTTACTTAGTCAGTGATTTTTTAAGATCCCAAGCTAATAAACCATTGAATTCACATGGTTTAAATACTAAGTAATTCTTAAAATCTCATTACTTGAGTGAGACATTTATCTCAAGTTAAATCTACAAAGAAAAAAAAAAAGATGTGATGGTAATAAAAACTATTGAAACAGAATCCTAAAGTTGGATGTCAAACAATAGGGTACTGTAAGTGATAGCCTCCCCAGAAGGTTCTCTCTGATAACCACAGCTACATAAAACATACGCTAACAATAAATATGACTTCCACAACACCACAGCCCTTTCAGCACTTGGTTCATGTGGGGATGATAAGCAATGGTTCTGCTCTGCATTTTTTGTTCAATAAGAAATTCTTCCTCACAAATAATAAATTTATAACAAGAGACTGTCTTTGTGACTCCAGGCTGCATTTCTTTAACTTACTGCTTTTCTGGACATAAATTCTATTAGCCTATGTGTGGAAAGTTTGTGAGGGCAACCTGGGACCAGTGGGAATTGGTAAATGCCTCCTAGTTGAAAAGGAAAACATACAATTCACTTTAGAATCTTTGTAGCTCTCTACCATCTTCCTGGCCATTTCAACCCACCATGGGAATTAATACTACTTCAGTCAACAGTGGATTAGGCAACGGTCTACATTCATTCATTATAGTAGGGTAAAGAAAGATCAATTGAAAAAAATAACATGGCGTACGTGAATGTGTATATCATGTCAGTTAGCTGTATATGTATTTCAGAATACCATACCCTTATTTACATTTTAGAAATTGTTTCATTCTAAAGACGATTTCAGTGTTAAAATAGATTCATTCTTCCAGTCTTGGAGTACAAGCAAGACCCAGAAACCAGATACCAGAGATATCCCGCATACATAGTTTATTTTACTTAAGTGAACACTTCAGTGATTTTTATAAATCAACAGTGCCCAAGCAATTATATATTTTCCTTCAAAAGAAAATAATACATAATTACAGCACAAAATCAAATTATTTGAACAACACCAGAATTTATCTCACTGTCTATATCTCAATAGCACTTTAATGGCTCTGAACTTAATCGATTATCCTTTTCCTTTTTGTTTGTCAGCATGAGACCATCTACACGGGCACCGTTCAAATGGTATTTGAAGAGTAGTGCTGGCCTCAGAGGGGACGATCACACACTATACTGAGTTAAGTACAGAAACTAAGAATAAGCACTTAGAAATTTTTACGGCAATTTGACAGGTAATTTTTGCCTGTTAAATCTAATATTAAATATTAGAGGTTTACCTTCTGCATGATTTGGGTATTTTTTAATTTAATTTTTCTTGTAATTTGTTGTGGTAATATTTTACAAAAATATCAATCATGACTGATTGGAAATTTAAAAACTGGGCCTTTGCCACCATGGTTTGAGAGGCATTAGTATAAACTACAAGGTGATGGGGGTAGTCAGGGAGCGTTCTTTGGAATTAAATGTACAATACCAAATATATGCATTTCTGTGTGCATATATATATTTATAATTTTTAGAAACTTAGATCTAGGTCTTATCTATGTAACAGAACAATTAACTTGGCAAAAACAAAGGTCGAAAGTCTGTGAACTCCTTCTCTCAATCTCTCCAGATGTGTTGCAGCTGAAGAGATTATTCAGAAATAGAAGTGGTTTGATTAAAAGACTGAAACAACTGGATTGGCTATGCCTTGATCTTTTTCCTTCCATCTTTCCTTCCTCAGTTCCTTCTCCCTTCCTTCTTCCCTTCTTTTCTATGTAGAGACGGTACCATCTTCTTCTCTTCCTTTAAAACTCTTTAAAAAGCTCTTTAAAAGAGCTTCCTGTCACACACATCAATAAAATGCATCCGTAAAATCCACTGAGGTGAAGAAGGAGGAAAAAGATTGTATGGCTATATGGAGAATCAAAACTATGGACAGGAAATGCAGTTATAATAGGATCTAGAAAGAAGTGTTCACAACAAAAGAAGCATTTCTTCATGAATCCCTCAAGAGCTTTTTTCCTGAATTAAGTCACTTTTTATTAGTGTATTTTAACTGTCTAGAAAAGCGATTTTTTTTTAATCTGAATTTTTGAAGAGCTCTGCTTGATTATTTACCCGTGAACAGCCAAAGAAATTTCTTCGAAGTCCTTAATGAGCATTCCTTTGGACTCTTTTGGGAAGAGAACTGGTGAAGCCATTTCCCCTGCTGCTCGCCTCCCCCCACAACCACCCCAGATCCACACTGCAGAACACAGGACTTCAATTAGGTCCAAGTCATTTCTTCTCCTTTCTGAAATATGGATGGTTAAAAATAGGACACCAAAGCAACCATATTTCCTCCCATGACTCTGCCTCTTTCTATGTACTCAAGACAACTTGGATTTGTTGTGCCTCACCTATGTCTGATGTTAGACACATGCCTGAGAATCTCTGACTACTTTTGTGTGTCATTTCACAATCAAGGGAATGTATAGTGCAGGCTTATAAGAAAACAGAGAAATTAATCTATATCCCTTAAGCTTTGCAATTCATTTTTCCTCTCTGTCTGTTCTGAAAACAACTCCTTGGGTTGCCGTTTTATCCTACAATTTGTCTTCTGCCCTTTTCCCTACTCCACCCCTCCCCCATGGAGTCTTTGGCTCCAAATTAAAACAGCTTTCAAATGGCCACGACCAAGTTCCAAAGCTCCTACGTCTCTTAGAGATTTTCCTTCTTGCCCAGATTTTCCTGCTTCCCAACCTTTGTAGGAGAGCATGACTCAAGGTGGGGCTCTGACCCAAAGTATTGCACCTGGACCCGCACCCCAACTGCAGAATTTTATTTGAAGTTTGTTACTCTTTGCCTGCTTCTTAACTTGAGCCCCAATAGTCTAACAATGTCATTATTTTTCTCCCTACTATAATTCAAGAGACAGCTGTCTTTGGAATAAATACTAAATAGTTGGTCTGGAAATGAACTTCGCAATGGGTCCCTCCTCCATTCTGGCTGATGTTCCCCTATTAATTTCTTTTTCTCTTTCAACCATTCATTGGCTGATACATCTATAAATACATCTCATCTGCTTTTACTTTGCTTTTTAAGAATAAGCTGATACCAAACACACTGTCTTAATTACATCCACAGGCAAAAGCATAACAAGTTTAAATGTTGTCACAATATAGTTTTAAAAACTTGACATCCTTAATTATGCCAGCTGTGATAAAACTGGCAAATGAAAATTCTAATTTGAATGTGTAAATGAGTAATTCATCTGAAAAGCATTCTTAACGTTAATAAGTGAAAACAAACTAGCAACCCACTAAGCAAAAGAAGGCAGTCTGGCAGTGAACTGGTAAGTGGATTTGTAAGGAGGCAGGGAAACATGGCCCCCGGTCCCTGGGTCAACACACTGCTAAAACCAGGCAAGTCAGTCCTAAATTCAAATCAGACTTGAATTTGTACCTCAGTGTCCAAATTATGAGCTGACTGTACATTCATAAGGATCTGAATCCTACAGGCATTTCAGGAAGGAAGGCCCAGGACAAATTCTGACTTGTTCTCAGAAGTTGGTAGGTTTTGGAAAATTCTGCTTAGGAGAAGCAGACAAAATTGAAGGAAAGGATAAGCAAAGGATAAGATAAACATCTTTGCAGGATCTTCCCAGAGAGGCTGCCCTATACCCAAACCAGTGTTCCCCAAGCCATCTTTTTTGTGGTTAATTAACATTCTACCCTTTTATAAAAAATGCCTTCTATAAATGTGCCCATGAAACCGTCTCTTCCTTTTCTCTCCACGAGATTCAGAAAGGGAAGAAGATCTCATTTTCAGTCCAAAAAAAAAGCTACTAGTCTACAAACTGGTTAAGTAACGGTGGTCCATTATATGACTTATTATTTGTCACTCAAGTCCAATACCTTTCAAGCTATTAAACCCATTGGGATTCACTTTTCAAAAAAAATTTGCTGATACAAATAAGGATCATGATAGCAAGTATTACTTATATGTTCTTATAGAAAATAATGGTTCTGATGGTACGGTTGATAATTCTCAGATAATAGTAGGCTATTGGGATTAATTAATATTCTGAATTTTATTTAAAAATCCTTGTTTTCCTGAAGTAGTCATACATAATATACAATGCTTATTTGACAAAAAGCACTGGAGAAATGAATATCCATTTTGAATGGGAAATAAAAGTCAAGGGGAACTTTCTCAGGTATGAAGTGATTATAATGTGGCATTTTTCGCATACAAAAATGCCACAAAAAAATAGCAGTCGATCTGTTTTGAGTCATGTGTAGAAACTGGTAGACATATTTTAAAAAGTTTTAAGCGAGCCAAAAGAAAAAAGACTTACAGATGGCCGAATGGTCTTGACATTGATGGAGAAATATAGGAAGAGTGATGATCAGATGTTTTACTATTTCAATGAGGACAACTCAAAATGAACACGATTAAACTGTAGGAGAATCAAGTTTGGCAACATATAAGAAACTTCAGACTAGCTGGAACCAATTCATCACTATGAAAGCTTACTAAAGGAAACTGTGGAAGAATCTATTTTATTTGAAAAGAATGTTCCTCTTTCTTAAAAGAAAAGAAGAACATCAAGGTCTAGGCTGGTAGTTCTCCACCTTCATTATGTCAAAATCATCTAGAAGGATTGGTTAAAATACAGATGGTTGGTCCCACCCTGAGAGTTTCTGATTCATCGGTCTGGGGTGCAAACCAGGAATTTGTATTTCTGACAAGTTCCAAGATGATGTCAGTGATGTTGGTCTGGTGGCCACACTCTGAGAACCAGCGGTCAATACTAACTCTGTGGTAGGCATCATCACGTAACTATCTCACTGATTCTCTGTAACAACTCAGAAGTAGTGACATTTGTAAATATCTTCTCCTATTCCGTGGGTTGCCTCTTTGTTTTGTTGACTGTTTTCTTTGCTGTGCAGAAACTTTTGATCTTGATGAAGTCCCAAAAGTTCATTTTTGCTTTTGTTTCCTTTGCTTTTGGGGACATGTCTTCAAAGAACTTGCTGCCGCCAGTGTTGAAGAGGTTACTGCCTATGTTCTCCTCTAGGATTTTGATAGATTCCTGCCTCATGCTGAGGTCTCTTATCCATTTCGAGTTTATCTTTGTGTATGGTGTAAGAGAATGGTCGAGTTTCATTCTTCTATACATTGCTGTCCAATTTTCCCAGCACCATTTATTGAAGAGACTGTCTCTTTTCCACTGTATATTTTTTCCTGCTTTGTTGAAGATTATTTGACCATAGAGTTGAGGGTCCATATCTGGGCTCTCTGCTCTGTTCCACTGGTCTAGGTGTCTGTTTTTGTGCCAGTACCATGCTGTTTTGGTGATTACAGCTTTATATTAAGCTTGAAATCAGGCAATGTGATGCCCCCAGTTTTGTTTTTCTTTTTCAACATTTCCTTAGCAATTTGGAGTCTCTTCTGGTTCCATACAAATTTTAGGATTGTTTAGTCCAGCTCTTTGAAAAATACCAGTGGAATTTTGATCAGGCTGGCATTGAGAGCATAGATTGCTCTAGGCGGTATAGACATTTTAACAATGTTTATTCTTCTTCCATCTTTTTGTGTCTTCTTCAGTTTCTTTCTGAGTGTTCTGTAGTTCCTCAAGTACAGATCTTTTACCTCTTCAATTAGGTTTATTCCCAGGTATCTTATGGTTCTTGGTGCTATAGTAAATGGAATTGATTCCCTAATTTCCCTTTCTATATGTTCATTGTTTGTGTATAAGAAAGCAACTGATTTCTGTACATTGATTTTGTATCCTGACACATTACTGAATTGCTATATGAGTTCTAGTAGTTTGGGGGTGGAGTCTTTTGATTTTCCATATAAAGTATCATGTCATGTGTGAAAAGAGAGATTTTGACTTCTTCTTTGCCAGTTTGAATACCTTTTATTTCTTTTTGTTGTCTGATTGCTGTTGCTAGGACTTCTAGTACTATGTTGAACAACAGTGGTGAGAGTGGACATCCTTGTCGTGTTCCTGATCTCAAAGGAAAGGCTGTCAGCTTTTCCCCATTGAGGATGATATTCGCTGTGAGTTTTTCATAAATAGATTTTATGAAGTTGAGGAATGTTCCCTCTATTCCTATACTTTGAAGCGTTTTAATCAGGAACGGGTGCTGTAGCTGGTCAAATGCTTTTTCTGCATCAATTGGGAGGACCATGTGGTTCTTCTCTCTTCTCTTATTGATTTGTTCTATCACATTGATTGATTTGCGAATGTTGAACCAGCCTTGCCTCCCATAGATAAATCCCACCCGGTCATGGTGTATAATCTTTTTAATGTACTGTTGGATCCTATTAGCTAGGATCTTGTTGAGAATCTTGGCATCTATATTCATCAGGGATATTGTTCTGAAATTCTCCTTTCTGATGGTGTCTTTGCCTGGTTTGGGAATCAAGGTAATGCTGGCTTCATAAAAAGAATCTGGGGGTGCCTGGGTGGCTTAGTGGGTTAAAGCCTCTGCCTTCAGCTCAGGTCATCATCTCAGGGTCCTGGGATCAAGCCCCACATCAAGCTTTCCGCTCAGTGAAGAGCCTCTCTCTCTGCCAGCCTCTCTGCCTACTTGTGATCTCTGTCTGTCAAATAAATAAATAAAATCTTTTTTTTTAAGATTTTATTTATTTATCTGACAGACAGAGACCACAAGCAGGCAGAGAGGCAGGCAGAGACAGAGAGAGGGGGAAGCAGGCTCCCCACCGAGCAGAGAGCCCGATGCGGGGCTGGATCCCAGGACCCTGGGACCACGACCCGAGCTGAAGGCAGAGGCCTCAATCCACCGAGCCACCCAGGCGCCCCTAAATAAATAAAATCTTTTAAAAAAAAGAGTCTAGAAGTTTTCCTTCTGTTTCTATTTTTTGACACAGCTTCAGGAGAATAGGTATTATTTCCTTTTTTTTTTCCATTTTATTTTATTTTATTTCTTTTCCGTGTTCCAAAATTCATTGTTTATGCACCACACCCAGTGCTCCATGCAATACATGACCTCCATAATACCCACCATCAGGCTCACCCAACCCCCCACCGCCCCTCCCCTCCAAAACCCTCAGTTTGTTTCTCAGAGTCTGCAGTCTCTCATGGTTTGTCCCCTCCTCTGATTTCCCCCATCTCACTTCTCCTCTCATTTCTTCTTTGAATGCTTGATAGAATTCTCCAGGGAATCCATCAGGTCCTGGGCTCTTGTTTTTTGGGAGGTTTTTGATCACTGCTTCAATCTCATTACTAGATATTGGTTTATTCAGGTTGTCAATTTCTTCCTGATTCAGTTTTGGAAGTTTATAGGTTTCCAGAAATGCATCCATTTCATCTAGGTTGCTTAACTTATTGACATATAACTGTTGATAATAATTTTTGATGATTATTTTCTTGGTGTTAGTCGTGAACTCTCCCTTTTGATTCATAATTTTATTGATTTGGTTCCTCTCTTTTCTTTTGGATTAGTTTGGCCAGTGCTTTATCAATCTTATTGATTCTTTCAAAAAACCAGCTTCTAATTTTGTCAATGTGTTATACTGTATCTCTAGTTTCTATCTTATTGATCTCTGCTCTAGTATTGATTATTTCCCTTCTTGTGTGTGGGATTGGCTTAATTTGTTGTTGATTCTCCAGTTCTTTAAGGTGTAAAGAGGGCTGGTAATTCTGGATTTTTCAATTTTTTTGAGTGAGGCTTGGTTGGCTGTGTATTTCCCCCTGAGGACCACCTTTGTTGTATCCCATAGGTTTTGTACTGATGTGTCTTCATTCTCATTGGTTTCCATGAATTGTTTAAGTTCTTTGATTTCCTGGTTGATCCAAACACTCTTAAGCAGAGTGGTCTTTAGCCTGCAAGTGTTTAAATTCCTTCCATACTTTTTCTTGTGGTTGAGTTCCAGTTTCAAAGCACTGTGGTCTGAAAATATGCAGGGAATGATATCCAAGATCTATAATCTCAAACTCAACACACACAAAACAGATAATCATGTCAAAAAATGGGAAGAACACATGAACAGACACTTCTCCAAAGAAGACATACAAATGGCTAACAGACACATGAAAAAAGGTTCATCATTAGCCATCAGGGAGATTCAAATCAAAACCACATTGAGATACCACATACACCTGTCAGAATGGCCAAAATTAACAAGACAGTAAACAACATGTGTTGGAGAGGATGTGGAGAAAGGGGAACCCTCGTATACTGTTGGTGGGAATGCAAGTTGGTGCAGCCACTTTGGAAAACAGTGTGGAGATTCCTTAAGAATTTAAGAATAGAGCTAGGCTATGACCTTGCAATTGCACTATTGTGTATTTACCCCAAAGATACAGATGTAGTGAAAAGAAGGGCCATCTGTACCCCAATGTTCATAGCAGCAATGGCCACAGTTGCCAAACTGTGGAAAGAACCAAGATGCCCTTCAATAGACAAATGGATAAAGAAAATATGGTCCATATATACATTGGAGTATTATGCTTCCATCAGAAAAGATGAATATCCAACTTTTGTATCAATATGGTTAGGACTGGAGGAGATTATGCTGAGTGAAATAATTCAAGCTGAGAGAGTCAATTATCATATGGTTTCACTTACTTGTGGAGCATAAGGAATAACACAGAGGACTTTAGGAGATGGGGAGGAGAAGTGAGTTGGGAGAAATCAGAGGGGGAGAAAAACCATGAGGGACTGTAGACTCTGAGAAACAAACTGAGGGTTTTAGAGGGGAGGAGAGTCGGGGGTTGGTTGAGCCTGGTGGTGCATATTAAGGAGGGAATGTATTGCATGGAGCGCTGGGTGTGGTACATAAACAATGAATTTTGGAACCCACACACATACACAAAAAATAATAAAGTTAAATTAAATTTTTTTAAAAAAGAAATAGATATGAAAAAAGTAAAAGTAAAAAAACCCCCAGAAGTAGACATAACTCTGAGAGATAGATACACAGATATTCCCTTTCATACATTTCATATATCATGTATGGACAGCTATAACTGCCGTTATATACCCAAACCACCCTTTTGTACATCAGTTGATGAGCAAACTTCCTGAGAGACCCCCTGGTCGCTATCTGACAACTATGATTCATTTTGGGCAGCAAAGATGACAGGCAAAAGCCATGTGATAAGTTCACCAAACCATTTTGTTTCTCTCCTGGGCAAACAGGAAAACCACATCTCTCAGTTTCCTTGCATCTAGATGGGATCTTGCACCAATATATGCCCAGTGGAATATGAGCAGATGTGATGTAGGTATGTACATGCCTGGCCCTTGAAAAGACTCAGGAGATTCTCTTCATCCTTTCTCTTTGCTCATCAGCTAGCTGAATATAGTGGATACACCAGAGGCCTCCCAGGGAGGCCCTAATGGATGACAAAGACACCAGGAAAGATGTGAGGACCCCTGAGCCCCCATCTTGGAGAAGCTGTCCAGGCAAGATCAACCCCTTTGGAGTCTGTGTGAACAAAGAAATAAACCAAGCCCCTGAGGCTTAGAGATTCTCTGCAGCAACAGCTAACAGTAGCTACTTCAATAAATAACTTCCATAGATAAAGCAACCCAAACAAAAATCGATATTTGTGCTTAAGTCTAACTTCAGTGGGATTCTCACTTAAGCAAGCTGACTCTGTGTTCAGTGGCAAAGCAAAATCAAATTAAAGGACTTCGGTGAAATGCTAGCATTTTAGTCATTCAAATGTGTCTAAAAAGTAAAACTTACATGGAAACAGGATCTCTCCCCATTGAATCCAATGTTTCACTATCTTACAATCAACTTGCAGTCACATCTTAAGGATCAAAAGCCCAAAAGTGCCTATTTCCTCATTTTTGAATACAGGAAAATTAAAAATCAGAGAGGCTGAACAATTCCCTCAAAGTCATGTTAATAAATAATAGAATTAAGGTTCATTCCAACATTTGTATCAGCCTACACCCTCATTCTTTTCTCTGTACTTCACTGCCTCTCATCTCTCAAAATTTGGATGTCTGCCTATCTTGGAAAAAGAAAATATAGAAAATGATCTTACAGTACCCCCTTTAAGCAATCTAGTTCTGTGAAAGTTATTCCCATACCTTTCTAATCTTGTGAATGCAAGAAGCCTGTGAACAATGTCCTTTTGCCTTCCACGTGAAGGAGTTCCCAGAGATAGGGCTCCAGTCAGCTACATCATGCTACCTCTGCAGAACAACCTTGTTTCTATGAAGTATTTCTGTTCATTTAATGTGAAAAACAAAGTTACCACAACATGAACGAGTATGCTACAGTTTCATGCTATACACTGTGGGCAGAAAAGTTGGCCTGCATCCCACTTTGTGCCCCAGCCACATCTCAGGGGGAAAGAATTCCTCCCATCACTCCATAACAGCTCATTCTGCTCAACTCAGACCCCCACAGATGTGTGGTGATGAAGACAAAATGTTTCCAAAGACAGAACTGGCAAACAAAAAGCTTGGCAACGCCCAGCTCTTGAGAAGAAGGAAATAAATTATTTATTTATTAACATCACAATGGTCCTTAGATGAATGTCATAAAAAGCATCCTTTGTCACCACTGCCATGTCAATGCAAATGTATATGAGATACTTTAACTGGAAAAATTATTTTTCGCTGACAATCCAACAACTTTGACCTCATCGCAGTATTTTGAGAGCCCAGTTTTACCATAAATCAGTCCTACAGTCTCTTGGGCCCCATAAAATATGTACATCATGGTTAGACATTTGCTTGTGGATGGTAGCAATGTAAAAATAAGCTTGAATAAAGTTATTACCATCCATGTACCTCTGTACCCATAACCACTTCCATGCCTCTAGTTCTGCTAAGATTCTTGCTTGATAGGTGTTTCCTATGAAGATTCCCCTGCCCTCCCACCCAGAGGACTTCCCAATGGACTGTATAGTGACAGAAGCAGCCACTGGGAGAAATTATTATTCAGGTGGTTCTCCAGAGTCCATCAGAATTAATACCATACATTGTTTAGGGTCCCAGTGTCACAAGCAAACCCCATGGTTCATACATTTCTCTGCGAACCTCCTGGCTCTTCTCATTCACATCTTTGAGCCATGTCCAAAAATGCAAAGTGAAATATGGTGATGGATGAGAGGAAAGGAGAAATCTTGGAGTGAGGATTCATGTCAACACAATGGAATTCTACCAACAAACTTTTGCTACTTAAATCACTCCTGAAGAGACAGTTGCACACACTATGAAGTATACTGGGGCTTCCAGCCACAGAGTTTGGGCACTATCAGGAAGTTTGACCCCAAGAGACACCTAGACCAGCATATGAGTCACCTGAGATCATACTAAAATGCAAGTTCTGATTCAGTTGGTCTGGAGTGGGACTGGAGGGGCTACCTTTCTAACAGATATTGATGTGATGATGCTTTGAGGATCCAGGGTATAGAAAGTAAGAACACAAAATCTAATTTCTGAATATGTGAGCTGTGAAACCTCGGGCTTCAGGTTTCTTTCCTGGGAAGTACAGATAAAGTACTCTCCTATAGGATTACGGTGAACACTAAATGACATGGTTTCATCCACCCGACATGTAATAAGAACTCAATGTACTACCATTAATATTGTATTTTCACTGCTCTAACATTGGAGCAGCTTCCAAAACAAACACACAAGAAATGATGCCAATTGTCAACTTAGTTTTTTAATAGTGAGACCAAGGTGGGCATAATAAGGTAAAATCTATGTGTGTACAAAAGTATTCTGGGTAAGTTAAAAAAGAGGGTTAAAAAGAAAACTTGGGGATGAATAAAAGGAGACATCCCCCCCGATACTTCCATTCATGCTTAGATAGAAGCTAGCATAGTAAGAAATGCATCTCAGTGAAATTACACTAGGAAAAGTATGAGCAGTTATTAGGAGAAGACAAAGAACAAGCTTTTTCTTTTCTTTTTTCCCCCAAAGCAAAGGCATTAAGGTAAGACTGCAACAACCAAAATACCACATCCCTTTAACCCTCACACCTGTGATTCTCACAAATACTTCCACCATAGGGATAACATAGACTTATCAACTGAATAAAAGAAAGTAAATTAAATTACTGTGATGCATTCCCAGAGTACTCTACCAAAATTTTAGTCAAGTACTTAACTCCTAAGTGTTCCCCAGTTCTCTGAGCTGCACATAAGATGAGCTCATTGGTATAAATAATATATTACAGTGGCTTCCTATTTCACAAGCACATGTTAAGCACTTCCTATGTCAGACTATGTACTAATCACTTGGAATATAAAAATAAATAAGATATGGTTCTTTCCCATGACCAGTTTTAATCTAGTTGGGAAGACATATACATCAACAACAACAACAAAAATGAGACTACACTTTAGTAAGTACAACAGAGATACCCACTGAGTATTTTAAGAGCACAAGTGAAGAATTTCTAAAACAGTAGTTGTGTCCCAATGACCTAAAGGCCAAATATAGCCCATGGGTATAAGATATAGATAGGGACTTTTGGTTTGGATTCAGTCTAATTAGTTGACAGCATTAAAATAAAGGACAACAATAAAATAAAATAAATGCTCAATTTCTTTCCAGAAACAATCAACTGAAGTTGAGTAATGGATGTACTTTTCAGATGAGATATTCGTGGTCTAGTTTACCACTATTTCCTATTGACCTAATCATACACAGGCTTCACTCATTTACCTTATCATTCTGGACTGTGTGGGATGTTGAGTTCGGCCCAATGAAGGATGGTGAAGAAGTATAGAATTTCTTCCTGGAGAAATGGATACATGCTCCAGGGTGCCTGGGTGGCTTAGTCAGTTAAGCATCTGACTCTTGATTTTGGCTCAGGTCATGATCTCAGCCTTGTGTCAGCCTCCATGCTGGGTGTGGAGCCTGCTTAAGATTCTCTCCCCCTCTAACCCTCCCCCTGCTTGCGCTCTCTCTCTCTCACTCTCTTTCTCTCCCAAGAAAGAAAGAAAGAAAGACAAAAGAAAGAAAGAAAAAGAAAAAAGGAAAGAAATGGATACATGTGAAAGAGATGAAAAATTACCCAAAAAACTCTCATTTTTTAAAAATATTTGTCCACATATTTACCATTTGGATTGCTCTTCATCTCTTTCTGTAGATCCCAATTCCCACTTGGTATCATTTTTCTTCTGTGAAGGAACTTTTTTTTAACATTTCCTACAGTGAACTTCTCTTATCTTTTATTGACCTGAAAGGTTTTTATATTGCCTACAGTTTTGGAAACATTCTTTGCTGGGTATAGAATTCTAGGTTGGTTTTTCTCTTTCAGTACTTAAAAGTTAGCATTTTATTATATTTAGACCTGCATGGTTTATGATGAAAACTTTGATGAAATTATTTTCATTCCTCTGTACAAAATGTAGTTTTTCCCTCCAGCTGCTATTTAAATTTTCTGTTTGGCATTGATTTTGAAGTTTAATTATGATGTGTCTTAGTGTGGTTTTCTTTATGTTACTTCAGTTTGTAGTTTGATGAGTTTCTTGGCTCTGTGGGTTTATATTTTCATAAAATTTGAGTACTTTTCAGCCACTATGTCTTCAAATAGGGTTTTCATTTTCCTGAAACACATTTCTAGGACTCCAACCACACATATGGCTTAATATAATCCCAGAGTACACTGAGGCTCTGTTTGTATGTGTACATTTATTTGGGGTTTTGTTTTTAGTCTTTTTTTTTTTTTTATCAACAATTCATTTTGGATAGTTTCTGTTACTGTGTCTTCAAGCATGGTGATTTTTTTTCTGCAAAATTTAATATCCTGGTAATCTTAACTGTTCTATTGTTTTATTCCATAAATTTTCATACTTGCAAGTTATATTTGGGTCTTTTCTTTATATCTTTCATTGTCCTTTCATTATGTTTGTGATTTTTTTACATCTTTAAGCATAAGAATAGTTTTGTAATGGTACTGTTAA
The DNA here is from genome assembly GCF_002288905.1 of Enhydra lutris kenyoni. Lineage (NCBI taxonomy): Eukaryota > Metazoa > Chordata > Mammalia > Carnivora > Mustelidae > Enhydra > Enhydra lutris. The sequence continues at coordinate 34,003,415 of NW_019154091.1, read as the reverse complement.
GGTCCTTGTCTTCTAATTATCTCTGTCATTTCTGAATCTGTTTCTATTGATTAATTTTTCTCTTGTTGTGAAGCATATTTTTACACTTCTTGGCATGTCTAGTAATTACTTTTGGAATTTTGCATATTGAATTTTATTTCATTGGGTGCTGTATTTTATTGTCTTCCTTTTTTTTTAATATTTTATTTATTTATTTATTTATCACAAGTAGGCAGAGAGGCAGACAGAGAGAGAGAGAGAGAGAGAGAGAGAAGCAGGCTCTTGGCTGAGCAAAGAGCCCGATGCGGGACTCGATCCCAGGACCCTGAGATCATGACCTGAGCCGAAGACAGCGGCTTAACCCACTGAGCCACCCAGGCGCCCCTTATTGTCTTCCTTTAAAGAACATTGGATTTTATGGCAGCTCAGTTTGATCCATGAGAGCCTTGCCTTTAAGCTTTTTATGGTGGGTCCACAGTGGCTTTTATTCTAGGAGTAATGTAATCCCTTACTAAGGGACCTTTCTGAGGACTCTAGCTAATGCCTGAAGTATTTTGAAGTTTCTTCACTAAGGTTGGTGGAAACAAAACTCTTCCCAGTCTTGTGGGAGCTCTAGGTCTTGTTCAGCCCAGTGCATTCTGGGTAGTTCTACCCAGTCTTGGTAGTTTCTTCACATGTGTATGCAGATGATAATATTCAGCCAAATATTTGGGATGAACTCTGCAGATCTCCACAGTTCCCTTTCCATTTAGTTTCCTCATTTCTGGTAATACACCTTGCAAATGCTAGCCTCCTTGCTCTTCCCGAACTTTGATCTCTGCCTCTTCAACTCTGTGAGACCACCAGACCCTCTTCTGGTTCCCCAACCTAGGAAGTAGCCTGGAAACTCTCTCCAAGCTGGAAACTGTGGCAATAAGAGGGCTCACTTCATTTGCTTTCCTACTCACGGATTTAAAACTTTTGTCTAATATCTGACCTCTTGTCTGATTTCTAATTGTTTACAGTCAGATGGCAATTGCGGTAGTAGTTAATCATTCATGAGCAGAAGCAGGAGTTAGTGTAGTTAGGAGAAAATGAAGACAAGAAGAGGGAAGAATTTCAAGCAAGAATGATCACATAGGCCAAAGGAAATAGGTGAGAGACAGCAAACAGGAAGTAACAATTTGGTATTGCTGCACCATAAGATAAAGGCAGACAGAGACTAGGAATATGTGAGTCTGGAGTTGGTGTCTAGAGCCAGATTTTGGGACTTCAGAGATCACATGATTCAGAACTGTGGAACAGGAAGAAAAATAATGGACAACGAGGAGACTTGGGTGTTAGTTTTAGCCCATTATTAGCTGTGTATCCTTGACCAATTTTTGTGCTTTAGTTTTCTCATTTGTAAAACAAGAGGCCTTCACCAGTTCTTACCCGAGACTATATTTCAAGGCAAAATTTCTCTAATTGGGCTCAGTGAAGGCAGAGGACACTTGAGCTTGGGATGTTTTTAGAGAAAATAGGTTATTAACAAATAGTATTTATTTCTCACCTACTATAATCCAAGATTTTTGCCCATTTTTAAATACATTATCTTTCATACTTACAACAACCCCATCTCACAGATTAGGAAAAAGAAAAGCTAATACCTTGTCAAAGGTCATATAGGCTAAAAATGATGCAAACAAGATCTGAAGTCTGGGTGGCTGCACTTTGCTGCTTCTGTCCTGGGACCAGGAAGCAGTATGTCCTTAAAGCTCCTTGGATGATTCTAATGTGCTTCCAGGACCAACAAACATCTTTTTAAAAAACGGCTAAAAGCAAGTTCGAGATATCTACTTAATAATAACAGGTAACACCTTCAGTACTGTCTCCCCTCCCCCATTACACTAATTCAGACAAACTGGGATTACACCTGTATGATACCCCAACTCTGTAAGAGATAGAGAGGTAGATGGATAGAAAAAGCTTTAATTTTTCCAGAAGAGGATGCATTCAAGAGGTGTCCTCTTCATGGACCTTCTTGGCTCAGTGAGTGGTCATGTGTCCTAGCTTGTCCTCTCTGTGCTTTTAGCAACCATACAGACTGACTGAAAATATATTATTTAATAATGTTGGAGTAAGTTGGCCCGTATTTTAATGCAACTTGGTTTCTGGAGCACACCGATGGCTTTAGGGCAAGACTTTACTGTACTCACAGCAAGTAACTGAAACCTTCCTCGGGTCCAGCTGAGCACCGTACCTGTATTATCTCAGCTGATCCATATAACAGCACGGTAATTATTTCTGTTTTACAGGAAACCGGGGCCCAAAGTTACACAGTGGGTCATCCAGAAATGAGGCCAGGCCGTCTGGCTCCAGAGCCAAAAATTTCTGAGCCCTGCATTGCCCTGCTCCTCCCCTTGCCATGGCTGCTGGTGAAAGGGTGATGGTCTTTATTTCTCTTTCAACTATAAATAGCGAAACTAGAATAATCAAAAGAATTTTAAAACGTTGTCCTGCCACTCTTTGAAAAGGTAGGCTACAACAGAAAAAGGAAAGTCTTGATACCCTGAGACCAAACTCTTACATTCTTCTGGTCTATTGTGGATGAAACCTCATTTTTGGCACACGGGTCATTGCTCAAAAGCAATGTGTGCCTTTATCTTTTTAATCTGTGTGTGGTCTCAGTAACGTATGTGTGTTATGGGCCGTGCCACAAATCTGGCTCTCCCTTCACTGGCAAGGATTTTACTACGCAGACCGCGTTAACATGAAAAACCTGGAACAAAGAGCAACACTGACTAGCAGCATTGTTTCCACGGCTAAATGGGCTAAATGATGTATATGACCCCTTGATGAGAAAAGCAATTTCAAAACATTTTCTTGCACTATGGGAATCAACAACTCTAACTAGGAGATGAGTGCTTAAAAGGTCTAGGGAGGTAAGAAGCCAGCGATTACAAGTGCGTCACTGCATGCAGGTTTCTGATAGGAAGACCATGTGAAGTGACTTTTCATACTTCTAGAAGAAAAAAAAAGGGGGGGGGGGAAGAACTTGTTTTTCTAGTAGCCTCCAATCATAGATACCCATCCCCTCCCCAGCAAGACTGGCAGGGAAAACAGTATACATAAGAACAATGCATAATGACTCTATCATTTTGTTTAGGTATTTGTTTCCTCAAACAGGCAAAACTCTTTCATCAATCTCACCACAAAATATGAACATTAACATATCATTCCACACATACTCCCAGCTCCAAACACAGAGGAGCTAACAACAGCAGAAAGAGAAGCCAGATCCAACATGATAGCAAATCGGGTAACAGCGCAGAATAAACAGCTGGTCAACCTTACATTTCTATCACTTTTCATTTAAGAAGCTTTGGACCCAGCATAAAGTTTCTCTATAGTGTGGAACCCTGACAGGGGTGAGGGCTCTGTCCCGGGGCATATTTGGTGTCAGTCCTACAAAAGGGAGGTCCCCTTTGAGCAGGAGCCTGGACTGAATGATTCTGGATGTTGGATAGCACACGCTGAGCTGGCTGATAGACACATCCATCCAAGAAGAGAGGAATGCCTACACTTGACCTAGAGCTACTGCAGTATGTCACCTGGAGATGGGCTAGTTCCTTCTGAAGTGAAAACCCCACGCAGCCCTGGGTGTGCTCTAGCGGTCAATTGCTATGTGGAGGGTGGGTGGGTAAACGGCGCTCCCCCACCCCCCAGAGATTAGGTGGCTGCTTCTCTTCCTGTTCTCTGCAGTCCACTGGCAAGGGTCAAGTTCCTGTACTCCACCGAGGCATCAGTGCCTCCAGGAACTCAACCCCTTAGATCCTGGTTTTACACAGTGATGGGGAGATCTTTGCTGGGACTCTGCTGTATGGGGTCTGAGGCAAAGCAAGGCCCATAGCAGAACCCAGTACAGAGAGGCGATCCCAATGGCTGCTGAGCAGCTCCCGGCCTGCCTACATCAATCGAACAGCTGGACTCCCACAGCACTCTTTCTTACCTCCTGGTGAATCAGAAAGGTCTTCTCCTTTCTGATTCCAGTTCTCCAGATTAAAACCTGAACACCCTCTGAATACAATCACATGGATATTTTCTTCTAGTTCTAAGTTTTAAAAAATCAAAATTACTATTAAAAGGAAAACCTTCATCACTGCTTTTGTCTTCTGAACTGCTAGTGAGTTATACAACTCACTTGGTCACAATCAATATATCCAAACCTCACCTGAAATGCAGCTCAGACCTGCACAGAGCCTTGGACTTGACGGCCATTTGAGCTGGCCCGGCTGCTTGCAAGCCTCAGAGAATGCAATTCCTTCTCCTTTCCCTGTGCAGACAACTTTTGCAGGACTGTGAGCCGAGCACTAAGTGTCCAAGCCTATGACGAGAGCTTTCCTGTGCGTTTCATCAAAACCAAAGCCAAGTCCAAAGGGTTACGTCAAGGAAATCACGTTAGACAGTGCCCTTTCAACATCTAAACACCCGTGCCTTTAAGACACTGAATAGAATCTATGATTTTTCCCCCGGAGCTATTTGCTCTAAGTTCATGACAACACCAGGAAAACCATCTCTCTTTTCTCTCGTTTGCAAGAAGCATTAGATGCAAAGGACAGGCAAGAATCAGTGGGGGGAGGTGGGCATTACTAGTAGACAATGTCAATGAGACACCACTAAAGTAAATGCAAGCTGTTGTACTCATCTTCTCTTTAGCTATCAGGGGTAGCAAATGGAAATAAATATAAAATAAATACATTTGCTGGTGGTGAGTGGGGCTGGGAGCTGAGTGGGGAAAGGATTCTTTCTGGTGCTTTCCTATGGCTAAACAGCTAGAAACTGCCTCAGGACAAGCTTCGGACTTTTCCAGCCAAAAGGAGTATTTGGCAGTAGAAGGATATGGTTAAGGGAAAAGTTACCCTAAGCTTCAGAAAGACCTGAGTTCGAGGCTTGACTCTGCCACACACACACACACACACACACACACACACACACACCCATTTATACTTGTGCTTACTACATTGGGCAGTTGTAAAAATAAGTAGTGTTTATAGAGTACCTATTCCATGCTGGGTGCTCCTCTTACTGTTTTGTGTCTATTCATTCAGGTAACCCTCCCAATGGTAGGAGGTACCGCTCTCACACCACTCGATAGAGGATACAACGATGCCCAGTGCCACGCAGCTCAGAAGTGGAGGACCTGGGATTCCGACCCAGGTGTTCTGACCCCAGAACACAAGCTCCTAACGACTACACTGTCTTTCACCTGCACGAGCCCCTGTCTTCCCTTTTTAACAGATGAAGGTTATAAAACGCATAGATTTATCATATGTGTTCAATGAGATATGGTGCAGCACAGGGGCCTGGGATAGGAGAGACAACCAAATAATGCAAGCTATGATTTTCAGCCTATCTTTCCTTCTCCTTTCATCCCAGACCCACAGAGGCAGAACTTGCAGGGAGGACTTGAAGAAATCATGCTAGTTTCTTTTCTTCCCCACCCAGGGAGTCCTGTGTCCATACACTACTGTGCTACACAGCTAATACACACAGGAATAACAATGGGGCCCCTGGGTGCCAAGAACATGGTAGGCATCATACAGAACCCATCTTTCTCCAAAACCTGTCTTCTTCCCAAGCCTGCCCAGTCTCTGCCGCGGGTTTAAGATTACTAGCAATATATCCATCGCAAACCTCTTTAGTCAATAGGGTTGGCTCCTTTGTCTTTAGAGCCTGTGTCCTCAAGAATACAGGACTTGTTTATTTCGGCTGCAAGGGTGTTTGGGTAGCAGCCAGAGTCTGTAACATTTGGGGTCCTTAAGCCTTTATGCCTCTGTTGTTTGGCCATCACCGCTGACTGCATTGACTTTGTTGGAGTTACAACTCAATTTACACCCCATATTCCCCCTTTACTTATTCTGTATCATACAGGACCAGAGATTTAACAGCATTTCTCTGACTTTCTGGCCTTCTCTCAAGACTTTATTTGATTTCTACAAGCCATATAACGGTGTTCTCTGCAACCAATAAGAAGTCTTCAGTAGAATGTTCTAACAAGGCTCGTTCCCTTAGCAACAAGCCCCCGTGGCCTCCTCTTCACTCCTGCAGGCCGAGAGAGATAACTCGGCCAAAAACAAACAAACAAACAAACAAAATATGCTCCATTGTCAGAACGAGGCTAAAGTTTGCTCAACAGGTAAAAGCAAGCTATCATCCGAGTGGGAGGGGTGGTTCCTCTGAGAGAAAACTCTCCCTCTGCAGGTACGTGATTCCTGAGAAAGCGACGAGGCCCACAGACCTGCTTATAAGCCAGGCCATGAGGTATTGTTCCTGATGCTCACTTGGCCCGTGATTTAAGCTTATTTGCTTCTCTGAGACTTAGTTTTCACCTGTAGAATAGTGGTCTCTGGCACTTTCACCACAGAGCTTAAAACATTTCACCGTATGTTACGTCGTCTTCTCACAATCCTGTAAATCAGGCCAGATGCTTTGCTTTAGGACCTGAAAGGAAGCAGAGGAACAAAGAAATTGAGGGACCTGCCCAGAGCTGCAATATAGCTGGGATAGGAATTCACATTGTTCATTTTAAAGGTAAATGCCCTTGTTCTCTAGAAATATCTTTGCCACAGAATGGAATAATATAGAATTAAACCATTTTGCTTGCAAGTCACTTGATTTGGGTATTCAGATGAACTTAGGGGGATTTGAAAAACCTGTCAAATAGAAAACATTTATGTTCAGTCAGAAAAAAAAAAAATAGGTTCACCAGAGCTGCACGTTATAGAAATATTTCATCCTCGGGGTCTGCCAACCTGAAACACTGACTACTTAAGCCTACCTTGTGAAATACATTATTAGTCATTATTAGTTCCATTTTACAGCTGGAGGAACTAAGGAAGAGTGTTCAAATGGCTTCTCTGGGGCCTCAGAGGAAGTCAGTACTGCATGGGAGAAATTCTTGTATTTGCTCTCTCTCCGTCACACAGATAGAGAAAACAGGTTGTCTGGAGAAGTTCTCACAGCTGAAATCGTTCCAGCAACTAGAGGCACAGTCAGCTCACGCCAGCTTGGGGGTACTGTAGGAGCAACAGGATTTCTAAAAGACAAAATAAAAACAAATGTGAGCTCCATAGTGGAAAAACTCCTTGGAGGTTGTGTTTCTCTAACTGTCGTCACTGGGTCACCAGGAATTTGGGAGGACCCTACAGCAGTCACAGACTAGGACACTTACTGTAGTCCTCATGAATTAACTCCATAATTGATGGCATTCAAAGAAAAGCTAATGTCTTCTGTACATGTGTGCCAGGCTTTCTGCTGGTTTTCAAGATGTGGAGTGTTTGGTGTGGTGCTGAAGTGTGTGTGTGTGTGTGTGTGTGTGTGTGTGTGTGTGTGTGTGTGTAGTGTCACTTCGTGAGCATTAGCTACCTATCAAGCTCTGTGCCTACTTGTGGGAAATAGAAACAAACGTATTCTCTCTTCCCCTGAGGAATTTAAAAGTTAGGGAAGGAAACAAAACACAATATCCTAGGTTCTGATAAAACCTGGAGTTTAAATACGTTATTTTAAATTTTGCTGAACCCCACATTCCTTTAGCTTGTCGAATTCTGAAAAAGGTTTGTTTTCTTTTTCAAAATGCACCTAATAATATCACTACAATTAGTACTTTACATTTGAAATTAAATTTTTTCCTCTCCCAATCAATATTTAGGATTAGAACTTCCTAAAAGGCCATTGCACTTAAACTCCCGTATAAAGCAATTGCGTAATTAAAATGCAAACCAAGGCTGCTTAAATCACATCTACATTCCCTTCTTTAGGGGAAATCAGGGACTTCCTTCTGCCAGGGGCTATGCCATGTGTTGAGCATAAAGGAATCAAGCGTGAGCCCGACTGGGGCTGGGGAGGCGGCCGCAGCGCGAATGAGAAAGCACTGATTTCAATACAGTAAGGTGGACGCCGGTTAACAGCCCTACAATCTACAAGGAGAGCCCAGAGAGCAGCCCCACCACCACGTGGGTGCGTGGGGGTGTGCCGAGGGGAGGCCGGCTTTCTTTATGGAGGAGGTGATGTTTGAGCCGTCCTCCAACAACAGCAGGTCCCCACGGAGCAGGATGAGGACTTTTCCAGGCAGAAGGAGAAGCATGTGCAGAGACAAAATGGCATGATTTGGGGGTCTCCGGGGGTCTGCGAATCAAAAGAAAGCCTCCTGAGAAGGCTGACAAGTCGGGCCGTGTCCGCGGGGTGCTTTGCACTACGAGCTGAGTCAGACACCAGACAGCTTCGGCTAATGAAATCTGCCGGCCGGCATCCTCTCCCCCGCGCCCGCGCTCCGGGAGACACCCCTACGTTCTCTCGCGTCTCCCCTTCTTCCTCTGTAGAGTCTGCTTCTAACTTTCCCAAGCATGGAAAAAAAGACCTTGAGCTCCACCAAGGAGAATACCCGAGAAGCCGCCACGGGTCCTGGGTGGTGTCATCCTTGCCAATTTCAGCAAAGAGCTTCCCGCAATAGGAACCTGTGGTGACAATTCCAAGGCGTAATTGCTTCATATGTGTGTTAGCCGAGCCTCCAAGACCGCCTCCTTCTGTTGCTTACCCATGGGCTATCTCACTGTCTGTTGACCCTTATGCACATAATTGGTTGTGCCCTTCCAGTGCCGGCTACTGTGACTTCTCAGGGTGACTAAAGTGAACACGGCAGAGGGTGATAAGATTTGGGAATGATTTGTGTGGAGTGTTTTCAGTTTGATCTAGATCACAGAAAATCGAGATTTTTTTTTTCTATTTTGTGGAAAATTAACACAACTGTCAAAATGTTCTTTTACAGTGTTTTTCAGTGAAAAACGTTTTCAGCTGGTGTCTAAAGTCGTTGGACAGCTAAACTGCTGCTGAAATTTCTTGAGTCTTCAGAGAAGTCCCCATAGCGAGGGTAAGCCGTTGACATGGATAGCAAGGGAGAACACTCTATAAAGAAAATTATGTTGTGGCTAAAGACCTATCTTAAGCTAAAGACCTTGAACAAAGAACAGTTCCAGGTACCTGTGTTTGAAGTTTTGTGGTGAAATAATAATTGAAAGCTTATGTAGATACACCTTGATTGATAACTGTTGTATGAAAATATTTTTAAAAGGCTGGACATTTGCTAGGTGATACAAAGTGCAGTTTAAAAATTCCGTATTGAAACGTTATGTATATTCACTCAAATCTTTACTGAGTTACTTCATTTGTATAGATACACTCAGATATAAAAGCTTGACATGTCGTCTTTAAAAGAAGCAATAATTAGGAGCACTTGAGTGGCACAGTTGGCTAAGTGACGGACTCTTGGTTTCTGCTCAGGTCGTGACCTAAGGGTCATGAGATCAAGCCCAGGCTCTGCTCAGCAGGAAGTCTGCTTGGGATTCTCTCTCCCTTATCCTCCGGCCCTCCCACTCATCCTCTCTGTATCTCTCTCTCTCTAAAATAAATAAATAAATCTTAAAAAAAAAAGGAATAATGATTATAATTACCCAAGGAGAACTTACAGTGATTACCATTGGCAAAGACAAAAATGTAATAATATTCTATTACTATGTATTAAGCAATTACTAAGTACCAAGCACTATGGTAATCACTCAATGTATATATTACCTCATTTAATCCCCTTGAGGTAAGTTTATTATCTCCCTTTTTATAGGTGAGGAATCTGAGAGCTAGAAAGATAAAGAAATTGGTCGAAGCTTGTCAAAGCTGATAATAACACACACAGCTAGGTTTTGAACTCTGGAATTGCCTAATTGCAAGGACTGTCTCTTAACCACTATCTCTTCATTGTCTTAGGCAGTTTGCTTCCTAATAGGAGAGCTACTTGTAGTAGATACTTATCCCTGGTTGGTAATATGATGACATTCTCTAAACAACAGTCTTTGATGTAGGTATTATTAATTCTTCCTTTTCAGAGCTGAGTACCTTGAAGCTCAAAGAAATTAAGGAACTTGGAGAGCCTACGTGGCTCAGTCGATTGAGCATCTGACTCCTGATTTTGGCTCAGGTAGTGATCTCGGGGTCATGATTTCAGGGTCATGGGATCGAGCCCCAAGTGGGGCTCCGCACTCCGTGGAGAGTCTGCTTAAAATTCTTTTTCTCTCTCTCTCTTTGTCCCTCCCCTACTCACGTACCTGCTCTTCCTCCCTCTCTCTCTCTTAAATAAATAAATAGAAGAAATTGAGGAATTTGCCTAAAGTCTTACCACTAGTATGAAGCAGAACAAAGACTGAAAGCCAGGTCTTTCCATCTTAAATCCTCTGCTACAATTATGATTGTCATTTTTATTCCAAATAGGTAGAAAGAGAAGTAATAGAAAGTTTGCTCTACACAAATATATACGCACATACACTCAACAAGTAAGGAGGCATTCCTATATGTTTTTGTATAAATAAAATAATAATTCACATCAATTTTTATTTTTTTACAAAAACTTAGTGGCAATTAAAACTTCTATCAATCTCATAATAAAGGTTAAGAGAGTCAGATATTTATCAATGCTTATGAAATAAGATTTTACTAATTCTAAGATATAATTTTCTTAGTTCAGCGACTTAATAATCTTTCAAAAATGGAGACCTATTAAAATTATAAACAATGATGAAAGTCTTTTTCATGGTAGGCCAAAAAAAAAAAAAAGGAATAACTCACAATCTACCTGTTTTAACATGGCAAAGGGGAAATTTTTCCAAAATGAATTGTTAATGAAAATTCTGAAAAGATGATGATCCTTGAGACCTTTGGATCTTGTTAGTTCTTGGAGTTGAAATTTTTACATTTAAAATGGAGAGAAGAGTAGAACTTCAGCCCTCTGAAGGATGTTTAGAAGATAATATCATTCAGAAAGTCGGTGCCAACAACAATTTATACACAGCATGAAGAGCAACAAATTCCGCTTCTGTGGTTTGTATCTGGAGAGGCAAACAAGCTAAAAGGAAAAATTCCAAAGAAGGTTCAAATTTATTCTCCAACCTCAGAACCTAGTTCAGGTTTGCCTGTGTGGTTTTATTGCTTAGTTCACACACACAAATTAGCACTGGAGATCCTAAAAGCCAGCTTAAAAAAAAAAAAAATCTTTTGCTCCTGGTGTTGATGAAAGAAAACACTCTTTCTCAAAAATGTGATTATTTGGTTCCTCACAAGTTCAAGATGTGTGAAAAGAGAGAAGGAAATTTCTTTAAAAGAACTTCCTTCTACCACATTTTAAAATGTTGCTCTTTCGTCAGTGATAGGCAATCGGGGGCTTCTAAAAGTAAAGAAACATAATGGTATCTTTCAAATTAGTCAACAGGGAACTTAGTGTCAAATTATGTATATAACCAGAATACCTTGGAGCCGCTTTCTGTAGTTATTTCTTTATAGGGAAAAAATACACACACACACACACACACACACACACACACATACACACACACATTGTAATTTACATTTTAAATCATTGGAACTTAACAGTGACCTTTCTTACAGTACAATCTCATTGAAAAAAAAAAAAAAACCTTGCTACAACCTTACCTCAAGAATAAATTTTTATAGTTATAGCCAGATAAAATATGATTTGCTTGTAAGGTAAAAGCTACTACTATATCCTACCATCTGCATTATATATTACTGTGAAATTATATTGAAGTTATAGTGTAACAAGTATTAGAATAAGACCAATTGTCTAACCAAAGAAAACATTCACAAATCTAACAGTTCAAAAAAGGATATGAGAAATGCAAGTTACCAAATACGTATTTTGCTCAAGTCCTATAACACAACGATCAGGGAAAGAGTGTGCACACAGCGCAGGAGGCCAGGAGTTCAGAGTCCTGCTTGGAGCTCTGGGATGAGAAGATTCTCTGTCCTGGCATAACCATGTGAGTCACTTGGAAACACACCACGTGCATTAGCATTTGAACTTTATCTAATACCTTTCCACACTTCTCAGGCCACTGCTGATCAAACTAGTTTTTAAAAATACATTGGCTCTTTTTCTCTCGGTCAGCCTCGTGAGGTTTTTGTGACTTTGCCCTGGGTGGTATCACAGCACAGTATGGATCTGTAATCAGGAGAATCTCAGAACTCATTTGTTTACCCCTTAAAACAGGTACCAGCTCCTAAATCTGTGTTTTCATTCAAGTGTGTTCATTTCCAGTTATTTTTATCTCAGCATCTTTTTACCTTCTGCAGATGAAAGTTTTCTTCTTGATTTAACAGTGTCAAGACCTACGACCTCTGTTACATGTGAGGATTTCCAAGCTGCCTCCTAAATTGGAAAGTATTATTTACATCCCAAATATCTTTTTAAAAACTGAAAATGCTCAAAACAAAACAAAAAACCAAGATGCACCAATATGCCCATTTCAATATTTTGAATAAATCTAACTTTTAAAAATGATTAAAAAACCCAAACCAAGCCCCTTTGGCTGAACCCCCTATGACCACCTACTCTGGGTAGATGTAATGAAGCTGAGGTATTGGGGTACGACATCTGGCAAGGACTTGTGAATTACAATTTTCTTTTACAACTGAAAACCATATCCTGGGCAGGCCTCAGTGGGGTTTAATGCTGTCAGAGCACACAAGGTTTGTTTTGATCTGTTTTAGAGCAACACACATAGCTTTCAGTTCACACTAATAACATCTCCATGTCTGGTATACACCAATCCAGAGGCTACTAATTAAAGGCTGGAATTAACCAAACACAGTTTCACTACAAGACATGTGAAACTTATTAAAACTTAAAAGTAACTGCTGATTCTCAATACAGGCAGAACTAAAGAATGTGGGAGTCTTGTGAGGTTACTTAAGCAAAAAATTTTAAAGCACTTTCAAGATGCTTTGGGCCTCCCTGTTCAGTACACAATGTGTTAACATAATAGGAAAATGTGCTAAACTTAAGATTACTGAAACCAAGAGATGAAAAGGATTCAACAAGGAAACAGATCATTTCCTTCACCAGGGTTAACTTCTACTCTGAGTCTTTGGTCTAACACAGAATTCTATATACACTTGTTGGAAAAATTACCTTACCATTTTCTCACCAGAAACTGTGTGTTGATTTGGAAATGAAGGGGGAGTGGGACCAATGGAAGACGGCAGAGAGGAGGTGGGTTTCAGCAGCTAAGTTATATAACTCAATGTGAGACTACAGCTTTATTTTTTTTTTTTAGCAACGTGTAATGTACAAATAGGGAGGTGGCATGAGTGTACAGTTTGCTGAATTTTCACAAATTAGATTTTTCCATGTAACAGGGACCCAGATCAAGGAATAGAACATTCTTGGCACTCTTACAGATTTGTTTTAACTTAGCAACATATCTTCACCCAGAGTAGGCATTTAGATCTCACTCTATGTTGTGATTTGAAAGAAGAGCAAATCCCCAAACCTGGAAAGCAAAAGAGAATGAAAATAATTTTGAGTTTTCTCTGCTTAGTAGTTTTTGATAGGGCTACTGGGTCCCAACAAGCAATGTGTGACACCAGCTGCTCAAGCTGGTTCCAAGAATGACATAAGAGAGGGGGAGACTGCTTCCATTAATGTTCTTTCCCTGGGAGGTTCCCTCAAAGCTTAGGCTTATAAAAGTTATGGAAACACTGTGGTTTGGGAGGCTAAGCTCCTCCATTTCTGGAATCAGAGATACTATCCCTGCAACTTACTATAAAGAAGACCCACTCCAAGAAGTGTAATCTCTCTGAGCCTCAGAGACCTCATCAATAAAATAAAAAAGTGCCAGTCTCACTGAGTTGCCGAGAGGGTCCAGTGGGAGCCCAACAGTGGCACGCAGAAGTACAGAACGCAAAGAAGTAATCAGAAGATGGCATTCATCATTACTATCATTAGTACAGTGCCCAAAAAAGCGATTCCTCCATTGGAGAAAAGACCTCCAGTTTTCCCCTCCGTTAGATATCAGCCCCTCCAAGAGGAGTTTGTTATCAATCTTTGTTATCTATCTCTTAGCCTTTAGAACCAAATTCAAGACCAAAGAGTGTGTGACCCCTGTTGGTGAAAGAACCTAGTGTACCCCATCCCTTCTCTTTCGGACTTACCGAAATCTTTTTTTTTTTTTTTAAGATTTTATTTATTTATTTGTCAGACAGAGCTCATAAGCAGGCAGAGAGGCAGGCAGAGAGAGAGGAGGAAGCAGGCTCCCTGAGGAGCAGAGAGCCCGACGCGGGGCTCGATCCCAGGACCCTGGGATCATGACCCGAGCCGAAGGCAGAGGCTTAACCCACTGAGCCACCCAGGCGCCCCCCCGGACTTACCTAAATCTTTAGACAAATACCTCTTACCATTTACCCTACCTAAAGTTTTCAAACTCTGGTGTGCCTAGGTGTCCCCTAGGTTTCCGGGACTCCGCAGCCTACACATTCTCTTTCACCAGATCTGGGGTGGGTCCCAGGAATCTGCATGTTAATCAGTGCCTCGGTGACTCTGACGTAGGTGGTCTCTGGGCCACCATTTCACCATTTCAGAAACACAGACCCTCTGATTCTCTGACCTCAGAGGTTATAAAGGGCATCTGTGAAAGCAGATGAACACTCAATCTATTTTCTGTGCTGAGTAGACAGTGTCCACAGCTGACACTTTCCAACCATTAAAAGAATTTTCCGAGGAATAAAAAAAAAAAAATTCTCCAAACATACGGGCTACTGGTTTTCATTTCAAGTAGATTATTGGCATATCATTTAAGGTCCTAAGCAGAAATGAGATGCTAATGAAATCAGGTGAGTCAAATCAATGCAACTTTAAAATTCATGAAAGCAAAACTAAGATTCCTTCTAACATATAAATGTAGCATTTTTCTCATTATGGTTTCCTATTTCTTGGGCCTATTTCTTGGTAGCTGACATTGACTGTTTTTTCACATTTTTAGTTCCTCTTATTTTTTTTTCCTAACAATAGGACCATCGGTACCACAGCCCAAGACATTTATGTAGAAAACTTTATTTGTACATATGCACTTAGAGATATGTATGTATAGGTATTCATTGAGATGAAAATAATGCTTTGTTGAGTGGATAATTCTTCCCGGCCTTCACATTTCCTCTCCTTCCACTGGCATCTTCATCACTTCATTCAGTGTATATTGAATTATGTCCACATTCACTTAAAAGATACATCCTTTAAATAAGTTCAGTTATAGGTCATTGAAAAAAACAATTTGGCTTCCTTAAGTGAGGTTGCAGTCCAGATGGTGAGTTTTCGATTTCTTTCGTTGTACTCCATAAGCATCTCCGTAGGACCTACTGCGTACTCGATGCTGTTTGCTGCGTTGGGTGTTCTCCCTAGTTGAGAGGGAGATGAAAACCACATTGTGGTGGAGCACACGTTCAGGTAAGTACCTGGAGTCACTTCTCTCTACTGAAGAAACATCGTTAGCAAATCTGAGCTGTGGATAGACAGATCATTCGGCACCCGATACATCTGAATTTGCTTTCAGGGAACAGATCATTTTCATTTCCCCTCCTAGACACCCCACCCACAAATTCCTGCCCAGAGGACACAGTTGTTGGAAACTCCTCCCTCACACAGATCTTGGCTGCCCAACCCTAGTTCATGACCTGACATTGTCAAATTTGCTTGCCTTCCTAAGACAACCTGAACCAATCCATTTCAAGGAAACCACCTGCTGTAGTGAGAAAGAAAAGCTTTGGGACTAGGTGAAAATATATCAGCAATAGTGCTTATCTTGAGAAGTGGGGATAAAGAAAAGTGATTTTTTTTTTATGTCCTCCAAATTTTCCATAATTAACATGTTACTTTCATAACTGGATGAAGTAACTTAGAAAAAGAATGAGGAAAGCATACCTTCAGTTGGGGTGTCCCATCATTAAAAAATAGGGTACAGAGCCATTGTAATCAGTGCTATTACCAGATATACTCTTATTGGTGTTTTAAATTCAACTGCATAGTAAGTTCAAAATATTGTTGCTTTGAGAAAGGACCCTCAGTAGAATACACAATTGCTTTTTTCTTGGATGTCAAGATTTCAGGCATGAGTAAGATTGAAGATGGTTTTGTTTTCTTCCTTTTCCCCTTTAAGTTTTCTAAAATAAGCATGAATAACTTTTATAATTAGAAACATACAAATAAATGCTATTATTTGAAAAAAGATTTTAGACGTGCTGAAACCCACAGATATTTAGACTGTGCCCACATTTATTCCTACACTATAGGAATTTGCCCAACCACTTTCAGTGTGGTGGACAATTTCTTGAAATAGCACTCAATGAATTCATTTGCTTTAATGATTTTATAATTAGATATCTTGTAAATATTCTTGATTTTTAAGTATCTGGTATTGGTATGAGTAGAATCCAGGAAACTATGCAATTAACAAAATTCAATCTCCTTTGGATATGGCCTTTTAAATAAGCAAGCTTCAGATTTACAATGTGGGACTTGTGAAAATGTCTCATTACCTAGGATTATCATAATCCTGGAAATGACAAATTTTAAAATTTGTAGATTCATTTTAAGACCACAGAGAAGGCTGAAAGAAGGAGCCTATATTTATTGTGACCAGGTGTGCGT
Organism: Enhydra lutris kenyoni; assembly: GCF_002288905.1. Lineage (NCBI taxonomy): Eukaryota > Metazoa > Chordata > Mammalia > Carnivora > Mustelidae > Enhydra > Enhydra lutris. The sequence goes on along the minus strand of NW_019154091.1, from coordinate 33,986,935 downwards.
GGCCACTATCTTTAATAGCCGAGACCACATTGCTCTATCCCCAGAGCTCTGTTCAGGAAGGCATAAAAGGTATGAACGTTTAAGAGGGCCTGGTAAACTTTTCACCTTAACTGCTCAAAGTGTACCTCGTTCTTGGGGTAGAACTTAGCAGCTTCCAACTTAAGGTGAGAAGTGCTAAGATTTCTGAAAACAGATGTTGAAGTCAATAAACTCAGTCTATGTCTAACACTTGATCCCACTGGACCAAATAAGAGTGTAAGAAATTGAATTCATTAAAACAAACACAAGAAGGCAAACAAACAGGAAAAGACAAATGATAGAACTGCCTGATTCTAGGCTCAGCCCGAGTGCACCCATCACGGAGATCATTTTTATTCTTCTGTTTCCTCTTAGAGGCAATATTTCACACTGAAAACGAAATTTAAGACATACGGTATTTTAAAACAATACCAAGCCGAGAAAAGGAGAAGGAGATGCACATCTGTCTGGTTTAATTTCCAGGACCCCGAGTTGCAAGCCTGGAAAGAGATTAGATGTTTTAAATACCACCAAGAATAATTTTCCTCGATGGAACCATCACTGAAAAGGAAGTTTTCTTATCATTGGACCCTGTAAACAACCTTTGTCATAAAGATTGAATTGACCCGTAGAGGCTGCATTACTTTAAGCAGCAAAGGGATGAATGGCCTCCAGCCAAGGTCACAGGAGCTGACTGTTCTCCAACACAGAGACCCAGAGGCTACTGGTTGCCTTGCAAGCTTCTTCCATAACTTCCACAGTCCTTGGGTTTGAGCTACGGAGGCCCTCTCAGAGGACCATTTTGCAGATACTAGGGCTTAAATGGCACTGGAGTGTTGTAGTCAAGAGCTGGTGTTACTCCGCTGCCAGACTGCTTGGGTTCAAATCCCAGCTCCCTTTCTTACTAGCTTGACCTCAGGTGACTTATTCTAGTTCTTTCTACCTCCTGTAGATGAGGATAATACTACTACTCTATCATCAGTCTGCCATAAGATGTCAATAAAGTTAGTCCATGTGAAGTTCTCCCATCAATCCTAGCGCAGAGTAAATTGTAAGTATTAACTGTATTCATAAATATAGTCAGTGTGAAGCTATAAATGAGAGAGATCAAGAAGGAAGAACAATCAGCGAAGAGAACTGTGAACATTGCTGTAGGAAAAGCAGAAATTATACGCAAACGGATTCATAGTTCGAAGCTACGCATTGGGAATTTTCTTCTCTTTTCTCTTACATCCAGGTGAAAGTCTCTAGGAAATACGACTGGGAACTTCTCTATTATCATCCAAACTTCGCAGTAAACAAACACCAATTTCCCACAAGGCTGGGATAGCATTTTTAAAGGAATAGCCGTCACTTGTGAAACATTTTCACCTGTAAAAGTAATAGCCAAAGCTTGTTCTCAGTTTCACTTAGAACCCATTGTGTTAAGAAGTGAATCTTCTGGGGACTGAACATCAGTTACATGTCAATGTAGAAAGTATTTTTAATTGCACCCCACCAGTGGGAAATAGTACGGAAGACTAAGGAGGCTGCCTAATGAATGGGAAGTACAATGACGAGTCTAATTCACCAAATTTCTCAAAGGCCTTTCCAACAGCTATTACAGCAGTCAAATGAAGGGGGAAGGTAACAGTGGATTATTACCTTTCACTCAACACTTCTCCCCCTGCCAAGAATTTTAAAATGTCACAGGAATATAATTCACATGCTTCACAGATTGTGAACAATTTTCCCTAAACCTTCAACCATGTATCTAGCAAGCACCGAGGCTCCATATAATCGAAGCACGACAGCAATGGGACAACAACGCACCAAGTGCCATGCCCCCTTCCCCTCCAAAGCCCCAGGATATGGAAGAGAGGACTCCTGTGTGACACTTGCCCTCAGGGGTGGGTGGGGCACCAGTAACACCCTGAAGCTTTGCCAAAACATTTGAAGAACTCTGAACCAGAAACTCTCGCTGATGGTCATTTTGTCAACTTGACTGGTCCTAGTAAGAAAAGGGAAGATACTCTCCAATGTTTCTGGGCCACTTATTCCTAAGCCATGAATTCATGAGAGTGAGAATCATCTCCTTTCAAGCTTGGATGGCCAGTTTAACACAGTCCCTGCCATAGCAAAATCATGACGGTCACTAACATTGTTGGTGATCATCACTAACATCGATTAGAAACTTACTATCTGGGGCATCTGGGTGGCTCAGTGGGTTAAAGCCTCTGCCTTCAGCTCAGGTCATGATCCCTGGGATGGTCCTGGGATCGAGCCTTGAGTCGGGCTCTCTGCTCAGCCAGGAGCCTGCTTCCCTTCCTCTCTCTCTGCCTGTCTCTCTGCCTACTTGTGATCTCTCGCTCTCTCTGTCAAACAAATAAATAAAATCTTTAAAAACAAACAAACAAACAAACTTACTATCTACCAGGCACTGTGCTCAAAGTTTTACTATAGGTATTACCTCATTTAATCCTAAGAACCCTATCTTACACTTCAGCAGCCTGAGGCTCAGAGGTTAAGTCAACATCACTGGTGGGCAATTGTGACTTCCGTAATCAATACCCAGTATGTACTTGAATGAATAAGTGAAGTGACACATTTCTAAGTAGGTCTAGTTTCCCAACACACAGATTCACCAAATATGCACATATAACTAGAGCTGAAGGGAAAAGACGCCAAAAACTCCAAAAACTGGGTGAGAAAGTTTGAAAATTACTAGGACTGCTGAACACAATTGGGAAGAAATATCATTGCCTATTGCAGAGAAATACAGAGATCAGGATACAGCCCTCCTCCTCGTTATCTTTTTTTAAAAATCAAATTTCTTGGGGCACCTGGGTGGCTCAGTGGGTTAAAGCCTCTGCCTTCGGCTCAGGTCATGATCTCAGGGACCTGGGATTGAGTGCCGCATCGGGCTCTCTGCTCGGCGGGGAGACTGCTTCCTCCTCTCTCTCTCTCTGCCTGCCTCTCTGCCTACTTGTGATCTCTGTCTGCCAAATAAATAAATAAAATCTTTTTAAAAAAAAATCTAGTTTCTTATGAATATGCTTCGCCTGGCTTGTAACTGTTCTCAGTAACTGTGATTATTATTGCTGCTTCGTTTGGAGCTCACGGTGTATTGATCTCCAATAAATGGTGGCTACTCCCTCCCTCTTCCAGTAGGAACAGGGAGCAGCATCATTCTCTTGTTCATTCATTCTGCGATTATGTATGGAACATCTATCCTGTGTCAGGCTCCGGGGATATGGTGGTGAATCAGACATGGTCCTGCTCCCAGGCGCTTGCAGTCCAGCCAGGAAGCCAAATGTTAAACAATTGCCTGGAGAGTTCGCAAATTACAACCAGGATACACACTACCGGGGACAGACACATCATACATGAGGGTGTAGGGGTGGTACTTGGCCAGCCTGAAGGAGACGATGCTGGTTGGCACTGAAGTGACTTTGAAGCTGAGACCCCAGTAGAAAGTATGGAAAATGAATGGAATTTTGCTGGGGTTGAGTAATAGGTAAAAATGTCCCAAGCAGGGCTAACAGCTGTGACAGCCTGTGACAGCCTGTGATGGCACATATAAAGACCTTGAAGCAGGAAAAGAGCCGGATGCAGTGTGGATATTCATTTTCTTTTCCTTTTCCCTTTTTTTTTTAAGATGTTATTTATTTATTTGACATAGAAAGACACAGCGAGAGCAAGAACACAAGCAGGGGGAGCGGGAAAAGGAGAAGCAGGCTTCTTGCTGAGCAGGAAGCCCGATGCGTGGCTTGATCCCAGGACCCTAGGATCATGACCTAAGCCAAAGGCAGACGCTTAACAACTGAGCCACCCAGGCGCCCCTTCATTTTCATTATCAAATAATTAACACGTCAATGGTTGGCAACAGAGCAGTATTTTCTAGAAACTATATATATATACGTATTCTATATATAAACTGAGCACTAGAAAATAGGATATGGCCAGAGAGACCAAGGATAGTATCCAAACCCTAAATGACACCACTGGCCTTGGTGCAGGAAATTCTTGGGAACATTTGCTCCGAGAGCAACCTCAAAAGTATTCATGAGCCTACCAGAAGATCCTATTGCCTCTCTCAGTCTCTGCCTTTCCCATCTCCCACCATACAGAATGAGTATGAGAGAGAGAGAGAGAGAGAGAGATTCCTACAGAAGAACCTCTTCCGAAACATTCACCCAGTTCAAGTCTCCCAGCAAAGCCAAACGGGGTGGCAGCTGGCCCCATCGCATTTCCATTCTCTTCCCCCACACACTTCCTTCCCTGAATGCCTCCACCCACCTTTAACTTGGACTGATGCATCTGCCAACGTAAACAAGGATGCCCTGAAAGAGGGAAAGAAAGAAAGAGAGAGGGGGAGAAAGGCAAAGAGAAAGGAAAAGGAGAGGAGAGGAGAGGAGAGGAAAAAGGAACGAAGGAAGGAGAAAGAAAGAAAGAGAGAGAGAGAAAGAAAGAGAGAGAGAGAGAGATGGATGAAGAGGAAAGGGGGAAGAATGAATAAAATAAATCCCTTTAGGACTTCTTGCACTGTGGGATTCATACAGCAAAACTATCTGAATGCCAACCTGACTCCTGCAGCTTTTCAAAGTCCACAACAACCCCATCACCCAGCTTAAGTGGCAGAAAAAGCAGACCCACCAACTAATTGCATTCATGATGTGTGGTCCAGAAAATCAATCCGGTAGGAGGACAAAGCCCACACCTCTTCTTTGCAAGTTCCTTTGGTTACTTCACTTACTGTTTTCTCCAGGTAATGCCTGCAACCTAAGTAGGATCAGTAAAGTAAGGAGCCCTTGTGCAGGAAAGTGCAGGAAACACAGGGGGGAGGGAGAGGGGACAAGGAGGGCAGAGGGGGAGCTGGAGCCCCTCCATTATCCTGGGAGCCAAGGAAAAGTGTGATCAAAGCCTTCAAAGTCTTCAGTGTACTCTCAAGTTATGGAGAGCAGAGCAGAGAGCAAATAGTTCCTAAATGTTTACTTACAAATTAGTATAAAGCTCCATCACAGGTTACTCAGCATTTTCCGAATTTTGAATCCCTGGAGACTGCTCTCAAGAAAACAGTGCCAGTTTGGCATGGAAATGGGGTGAGGGCCTCCCAGCACACCTGGGATTTCAACAATCTCAAACCTTTTTCAGGAGGCCGGGCAGGGATTTAAACTTGCCCACCTTCTACACAGAGTCATTCACAGTTCATGACTGACTTTTAAAAGTGAAGTCGGACAACCCAGTACTAGGTAAGCCTATCCTTAGTTCCGTTTTGAGTTTTAAAACAATCTCATTGTCCTAACCAAACAAAACGAGTTTTCTTTTTTTTTAAGATTTTATTTATTTATTTGACAGAGAGAGATCACAAGCAGGCAGAGAGGCAAGGGGCGGGGTGGGGGGGAGGGAGGGGGAATCAGGCTCCCTGCTGAGCAGAGAGCCCAATGCAGGGCTTGATCCCAGGACCCTGAGATTATGACCTGAGCCGAAGGCAGAGGCTTAACCCACTGAGCCACCCAGGCACCCCACAAAACAAGTTTTGATTTGAGCAAAATAAATAAATGTTACCTGAAAGAAAAAAAAAAAAATATATATATATATATGTAGTATTGTGGCGCCTGGGTGGCTCAGTCAGTTAGGCGTCTGCCTTCCTCTCAGGTCATGATCCCAGGGTCCTGAGATGAAGCCCAACATCAGGCTCCCTGTTCGACTGGCAGCCGGCTTCTCCCTCTCCATCGCTTGTGCTCTATCTCTCAAATAAATAAATAAAATATTTAAAAATACATATATAGTATATATAAATAAAAATTTTAAAATATGTATGAATTATAGATATAAATATGGATCAAGTTCTCTCTTTTGCAGAGGAGTTCCTCTCTGTCAGTAGTTCTCAAAGCAGGAAAAAGTTAGAGCCTGCAGGGTAATGGTCTGGTTTTCATTTGGTTCACCTCAGTTTCCACAAGAGATAAAGCCAAGCTACCATGTTGCCCGACCGCAGGGAGCTCCGAATTTTTGTAAACCACAGTGTGAATGGTGCAAGGTGGAAGAGCTGTTCCACAGAATATTCTGTTCACAGAACACTCTAGAGCATTGGTGAGATGCTCATCAGCTTCTTTTACACGTGGCTTCTCCCCACCACTCTCCTAAATGATGCTTCTATTTTAAAACAATTATTTACTTATTTGTCAAAGAGACTGAGAGAGTGAGCACAAGTAGGGCGAGCAGCAGACAGAGGGAGAAGCAGGCTCCCTGCTGAGCAAGGACCCCCCCCCCCCAATATGGGACTTGATCCCAGGACCCTGGAGGCATGACATCCTGAGCCAAAGGCAGCCACTTAACCAACTGAGCCAGTCAGGCGTCCCCAAAATGATGCTTCTTTTCATCATAAATGTCGGGTGCACGAGAGATGAAGCAGAACTGAGGACGCAGGGCCCAGTGAGAACCGAGTTTTTAAGAAACACACATTCAGGGGCGCCTGGGTGGCTCAGTAGGTTAAAGCCTCTGCCTTAAGCTCAGGTCATGATCTCAGGGTCCTGGGATCGAGCCCAGCATCACATCGGGTTCTCTGCTCAGCAGGGAGCCTGCTTCCTCCTCTCTTTCTGCCTGCTTCTCTGCCTACTTGTGAGCTCCCCCTGTCAAATAAATAAATAAATAAATCTTTAAAAAAAAGAAAGAAACATACATTCAGTCATTCCACTTAGCCCCTCTTGCCCCAAAGAAGCCTAAAAGCCATTCCTTTTCTGCGTCTTCTTAAAATGAGCTATTTTCCCCTGATTGCCACCTCAGCCACCCCTCCCGACTTTGTGAACATTACACAGGTTCCCACAATTCTCAGAGCCTCTAACTGTGGTTCACTCAGCAGCTGAGACCCTGAGCTTCTCCCTTAGTTTCCCATTTCCCCGAAGCTTCTGTTCTTCAAAGAAGGACATCTCTGGGCAGTGGCACAACTTTTACTGATACAGCTTAAGTCGGCCTTAGCAATCCTGGGCAACTCGAATTTAACAAAGGATTCAAAGCAGGCAGGACGAGGGAAGGTGCTTGGAAACTAATGGCTTGGCTTTTAAATCCTCAGTTTCCAGGCTGTACTCCCGAGAGTATCAAGCTTCGAGGACACTTAATATGCTGGTAAAGAGAGCCCAGAGAGAACGAGAACCAGAGAGAAACCCTCCGCCCCCCTCCCCCCCGGAAGCATTGGGAATGCAAAGATACATTTAATAATAAGATTTGAGGGGGGGTGGAGAAAGAACTTTTTTTTTTTTTTAATTTCCCAGGGAGAACTTCCTTTGGCACCACAAAGTTAAAGGATTTTTTTAACCCTGTCTTCTTTTCCACCTTTCCCAGAGGAGGCAATTGTAAAGGCCGGCCCTTGAAAAATAATATAGTAAAATCTAACTTTATTCCCCTAATCTCTTAATGATGCAGCACCTGGCCGTGATCTATCCAGCATCGCACCAAAAATACCGTATTTGTACCAAGCACATTTGAAATGCTTTAAAATAGTGAAAGCTACTTACTTGATTAAGTTAAAGTGTTTACATAAAAGTGTCGTATTTTGACATCAGTCATACAACACCACATCTGGTACTTCTAATTAAATTGTGTGAGAAAGATGACATTTTTTATTCAGTCGCAACAATATGGCTAATGGGAAGTACAAACGTATGCGTCATGCCTAGCCTGGGATCTGCTCTTACAGCACGCGGCTGCCGAAATCCCCAGATTTGGATTTTGCAAAGCCCTCATAGCTTCCAACACATGTTTTGCCTGAACAAAGACGAAGTAACTGGGCCCCACCTCTGTGAGTCAACGGTTATTATTTTTCCCATTTTGATTTAAACCTCTCCAAGCGCCCTTAGTGAGCTAAAATGTAACAAGAATTAGAAAGAAGTTATCTTAAGGAATTGGTGCTCAGAGCCCAGGTAAGGCATTTTGTTTTGTTAAGCGTTAGGCCTGCAGATTAGGAAGTAAACTGGAGAAACTTTAATGGGGGAACAGGGGAGTGAAACCCTATTCTTCATTCAGAGCTGGAGTTCATTTGTATCTTTGTTGAAGTGTGGAACCCATATAGTACCTTAAAGACAGCCTGCTCCTTCCTGAAGCTCTTGATTTAAACCACTGGTGTTCTGTTTTGTTTTGTTTTTTTTTCTTCCAGAATTGAGATGAAATATTTTAAATATAACAAATAAAGGACAAAATGGCTTGGCTTGTTAAGGCATGCTTATTTCACTTTTAATATAGACAAATAATACTTCAAAATCCTTTTCTTATTTTTTTAAGTTAAATTATGTCCACCCCATGTGCAGATTCAATTTACAGACTAAGTACACAACCAAATCTAGCTTCCCTGGGAACCATCCATTTGCCTAAGAAGGTAGAGGAGACACTGCTATATTTTCTTAAAGAGATTCCTGGCATTTTTTACCTCCTTCGTTTTGCCTTAAAGACTACCTTGAGAAATGTTGCCCAGCAGTAAAAGGAAAATGAGTTCAAGCTTCAAAAATCAGGAAATTTGGGCAGTAAAAATGTAAGTTATAAAGTCAATGTTGATCAGAAAATAAACCAAGCTCTTTTAAATGGGTTAAGTGTCAGCCATGAAAGAAGGAAAGACTATCAGACTTCCTATGGAATTATTCATCCTTCCCCAGGACAACGCTGCCTCCAAAAGTCTCTTTCGCTGCAAGTGGATATGTTGGCCCAAGATGGTAAAGTATTTGAACACGCATATGGGGTATGCACTTATTTACCATGTACTATGTTCAATTTAAAGAAAATAAGCGTGAAGGCAGGAACCATGAACAAATAGAGGGCATGGTTTTCCATAATTGCAAGGAGGCTTAGGTAATGCTCTCTGTGGTGTTTGATTTAAAATGTTAAAATATTAACAGAAGTTTTCTATAGCAGAGTGTTCCTATCACAGTGAAATGACTCATAAGAATGCTAAATTCAAACCAGATGGGCACAAACATTAACTGAAAAAAAAATCGGATTTTTTAGGGGTCAGCATGGGTCTTCATAAAAATGAAGACCTTGTCTGAGTTCGTGAAAAATGAACTTGCAGTGATAAAAAAGAAAACAAGAGAAAATATTAGCGACTTGATTTTAATTATACAAGCCACTGTCAATTAGAAGAACTAACATTTACAAAACTTTACATTGCCATTTTAATTTGAAAAAGATGAGGAGGGTAATCTCTGAGACTTCAGACAAACAGGGACTTGGGTGTCTCCTCCTGGTCAGCCCGAGCCAGGGACGCAGGAGTGCAGTTGTGTGCTACCCTCAGATTCTAGAGAAATCTCTCTGCTTCCCACTGAGAAGGAACCCTCCTTGAAGATTTGTGTGGTAGAGAAACCTCCAACCGTCTGCCCACGGCACAATGCCAGGCTCTGCTCTTCTTTCAACAGACCACAGAGGAAAATTCTCTTTGCCGGGTCAGACACCCCACCAAATCTCTCCCCGGCTCTCTCATTAAAAATACGTTCCCTCGCCTTTCTTCCTTTTTGTTTTTTCCTCCAGAGCTTTTGACTGTTTGCAGATTATCTACAACATGGGCTGTGTTTAAATGCGTACATACCCTACAAGAAGAAAAATATGTGGGCTCAGAATTAATATTGTTTTTGACTTATAGGGAAATTCCAGTTGTGTTTAACTTGGACTGTGGGATCCAGGAACTTTACCGAGAAGAGAAGCGAATATGTTTTGCGCAAAAAAATGTGTATGGGGAGTTCCCTACTGTTTTGTTGCTGGAATCTTGGACAACACGGGGAAAAAATGACAAGCACATAATTCAGTCTGGCAGCCACACGGCTTTGTGCTGTGAGCCTGTCCGTTCTTACTAGCTAAGCGAGGGCTGGTCTGCTCTGGTGCAAGGATGAGAGACCTCCCAGGAACAAGAAGGTACTTCAGGAAATGGTGTTTCTCATTCAGTAGGTGGCCTCTCCTCTCCGGGTCCGTGTGAATCGATGCCCTGCGTGGTGTTGGGGGCACTGTGCTGCACTGAGCTGTTTACCTTTTGGATGAAACCTAAAACCACAGACCTAACCATTTGTGGTCACCAGAGATCTTATGGCAGACTTTCTAAGAGCAGTTGTGTTAACTCTGGAATCCTGGCGCGAGGCCAACTAAAGTAATTACATTCTGCCTCCCTAAAATTCCCCCTGCAGTTTCCACCCAATCTGATGGTCTCAGGCCCTTCCCCCACCCCCCACCGGCTCCCAACGTGGGCAGGCATGGCCGTGAGCAGGCCACGTTGGCCCAGCCTGTGAGTCTGTCCTGCAAGAAGTAGGTCCCTGGTCCTCACCAAGGTGGGAGGATGTTTCGTTGACTAGTGCTCGTAAAAGTGTGTGGAGAACCTCACTTTAAAAGCGCTCCTGGTATGCAAAGGGGCAGAAATGTTCACACGTTCATCTGTCCCTCAGAGCCGGTGAGCGACGCGCTATTAGGCTGCTCCAAGGGAAGTATAGCCTGAGGAAGGGGGAGGCAGGACCAGAGTCCCGCTGCTCTCAAGCTGGAAATACTGGATGCATTTCCAAGAAGCACCTCATCTAAACAGAGTATTTCTTCAGGGACATACTGTCATGAGGAGGGATCTCAACATGCTGTCCGATGAGGCACAGGCCTGAAGGAACTGGGGATGTTTGACTAAAAAGAAAAGAAGGAAGAAAGGAACAGAGGAAAGAAGAACAGAGAAAGAGGGAGGGAGGGAAGAAGAATGGAAAGCTGAAGAGGGAACATACTTAGCAGCTTCACAGAAAAGAACCAGGACCGGTGGGCAGAAGTTCCAGAGAGGCAGAGGAAAGCCCTTCCTCTCAGTCCCAGCCTAGACTATCTTTACCCACCACCGCTGGGTGTCGGTCCAACTCTTACCCATTCTTGAAGACTGAATTCCGTTCTATCACCAGATGAAACTCATGCCACGGAAAACTTATCTTATACCAAACTCACTCAGTGCTTACTGTGTGTAGCACTACTGTGGCCCTTGTCACAGGCACTCAATGGATAACTCATTAATTCTGCCCATCCTTTCTCATCAGTATGTCTCTAAGATTTATCCCAGCATCATACCTCTCCATAACTGCAGAAGTGGTAAGTAAGCAAAGTACCTTCTCTCAGTTCTTCCCAGGAGCTATTTAAGGGACAGTGACATATGTGCTGGGTATACAAAGATGAATAAGACAAGCCCACCCTCAAGAGTGGACTCCCACTGTAGGCCATATATTATTTTTAAAGTTAATAAATAAAAGGGGGGAAAAAACCAACATACTGGAAGTTTCCGGAAAGATTTTCATGAAGAAGTGATATCTGTAGTGGTCCTTGAAGAAAGTGTACCTTTCTAATAGGTCAAAGTGTCAGTGGGAGGCATTTTACAGGGAAGGAACCTTAGAAGCAAAGGCTTGAAAGTGGGAAAACAGAGTAATTTCTTGGACCTATAGAAAGACGTTTCTGAAATAGAGGAGTAAGTTAGGGAAGAGCAAGAAATGAAAGAAAGGGCTAGTCGAAATCTATTTTGGAGGATCCTGAGAAAATAGTACTTAATCCAGCAATTAACAGGTGGCAGTGAGAGATTTTATCTTTGTGTTCAGGGGGGACAATATTAAGATGAGACATATGCATTAGGATACGATACGATACGATACGATACGATATGATTGATAGGATATGGCTGAGGGCTGGAGTACATGTTAAGGTAATTGCAGGTCCAACCAGGGCACTAAAGAGGTGCTGCAAGGTGGGGTTGGAGGGAACAGAGAAGACTCATTGCATAGAAGATCAACAAGTTTGCCGTGGGGATATCAAAGGAGATCTCTAGGTTGGAAACCAGATTTTAAAAAAAGAAATAAAAAGTAAAAAAGAAATACAGAAATAAGGATTCATATTTGGTTTCCTTGGGAAAATGATCAATTTTGTTTTTTATATGTCAAGTTCAGGAACCTGTGCAGAATCCAGGGGAAGAGTCCTAGCATGCCTCTGGAAATGCAGTACTGCTCCCCAGTAATAAAATACAGTGGTAAATCTACCGCCTCCGTCGACAAGGTATAGAGTGTTTGCAGGAGCAAACTTCTCGAAAAAGAGAAAGGATCTACCAGACCGTCTGCCACAGAAGCCAGGCAGGACAAAATGACACAGGATTTAAGATGATCACTGGTGAGCTTCAAGGATTCGGTAGAAAAGTGGAAGTGCAACAACTCAGAGGAAAGTAGGAATGGGAATGAATATAATAAACATTTGAGTCCTAGGAGATTTAGAAAAGCTTCCATCAAGCATATGATTTAAAAAATCGAATCAACGAGGGATGGATTTAGTAGTGTTGAACTGAGTGAGTGCCCAAAAAATATCATACACACCAAAACAAAACAAAACATGAGGAATACACACTGGCTTATGGTTTTTCTTGGCAGGGGCACTGAGAAGACAGTAAGTGAGGGCTGATCTGGGTGCGGATTTGATTGTGAGGGAGACAGTGAGTATAGATGGATGTTAGGTGCAACATGAAATTGACTCTCTCAGATGGAATCTAAGGAGGCTGGTGGTGAACCTGGCCACATGGTCCAGTTGTGTAGAAATAAGAACGAGGAAGGGGTAGACACACGCCCCGACACCAGCCCAGAACCGTGGGAGGTGCTGGGGGATGGAGATGAAGATGTGTGTATCTCTCGGGGAGTGTTCAGAGTGGGAACATTCATGTTGATGGTGATGCAAGGGTATGATGACCAATCCCAGGCTCCACCCCTTAATGGCTAGGGCATCCTTAACCTCTAAGCCTCAGTCTCCTATTTTGTAAAATGGGAGTAGCAACCTACCTCACAGGGTTGTTATGAGAATTAAAGAAAATGCTTTTGGCTCAAGGTAAGCACTTAATAAATGGATGTCCCATGTTGCCATGTTCTCTTTAACCTATTTTAATCTATAGACTTCTAGTGTCCCTTTCCTGTGGTGTTACCACCCTGACCTTCTGTGAGCGCCTACCCCGATTACTTTCTCCTCCACAGGCCAACTGTGTTGTTACCCCCTGGGGAATAGTTAAGGATAATGAATCTCAATCCTACCAAGTCCTGGTGAATTTTCTAGCATTTTCTCTCTCTGTCTCTATAACCCACAGCAGCTCAGATTAATAGTTGAGGGACTATACCCAAATAGGGATGGGGTGTATACTGAGGAAAGTGGATTCACTTTTTAGTTGCTGGGTCTATCTCCAAGATTTCTCTTTCCTCAGTGGAACACCTTAGCTACAAGTCATTTCCCAGGATCATATCCTCAGGGAATCAGGTGAAGGAAGAACATAAGTATAGCCAGCTGGTTAGAGACAGCCATAGCCTAGGAGTAGAAAAGGAAGAAATCGGCACATGGTGGGGAATCCCAGTTCTTGCACTCTCTGCTTCTCTTAGGCCCAGAGACTTTCTCTTTGTCAACAGTGCTGTCTATACGTCCAGTGGCTAAGAATTTAGCTCTTTGCTGCACTTTGAGGAGACCACAGTATATTTTGCCTTAAAAATAAGCCCCAACATTTTACCAACCTTGCAGACTTTACATTTCATTGCTAACATCAATTTAAAAGGGAAAAAAAGTTAAATAAAATATTTTTTTCTAAAATTGAATGAAATCAACAAGTTTTTCTATTTTGGGGGGGGCATAAATTGTGACTTTCCCCAAAGATATAGCAAATTACTGGGTCTAAATTCTTGGAATGTGCTTCTGCAGCTCCCCTGTTTTCAGGAGAATATGGATAGTCCAAAGATACAACCAATTAAATGTCTTATCAAGAGACGAGAGGGTGGGAACATAGAATAAGGGTCTTTCAAAGAGGGTTCAAGATCAGTAGGAAAAATAACCCAACGATCTGTCTTAAACTGGCGTTCAAACCTGGCCAGGTGTCAGCTCCCTCTTAGAGAGTCACTGGCAAGCTGGAAGTTCCCCTCCTGCCCAGATTTTCACTTTACACGTGAGAAACACTAACCTGAAAGAGAAATTTTCATAAGTCCCATTTTAAGAAATAAACATGTAGGAACAGACTAGATATATGGCAACTTCCATAGTTCTAAGGTTTGGTTCCCTGAACCTATATTTTGTTGATCTACTAACTACAAATTCTAATGCAAGAGACACCACTACCTAAAAATCCATTCCTTGCCTAGATCCTTAAAGAGGCAAAAGTATTGGGCGGGGCCGACTGACGGTAACGGGGCTGAGAGGCTGTTCACAGAGCAAGTGAAGATGAATGCCAGACGACTTGGATCTCAGTTAAAGGACAGTATTCCGGTTACTGAACTTTCAGCAAGTGGACCTTTTGAAAGTCATGATCTTCTTCGAAAAGGCCTACCTTGTGTGAAAAATGAACTTTTGCCCAGTCATCCTCTTGAATTATCAGAAAAAAATTTTCAGCTCAACCAAGATAAAATGAATTTTTCTACACTAAGAAACATCCAGGGTCTGTTTGCTCCACTAAAATTGCAAATGGAATTCAAGGCAGTGCAGCAGGTTCAGCATCTTCCATTTCTTCCAAGCTCAAACCTTTCGCTGGATATTTTGAGGGGTAATGATGAGACTATTGGATTTGAAGATATTCTTAATGACCCGTCACAAAGTGAACTAATGGGAGAACCACACTTGATGGTGGAATATAAACTTGGTTTATTGTAATCTGTTGTGCTGTTCATGAAAATAGAGGGGCTGCATGCTGTTTATAGTCATCTTTTTACTATAACTTGATGTACACAACATTAAAAATACTGACACATGAGTATTTTTGCCTAAAAAAAAAAAAAAAGAGGCAAAAGTATTCAATGACCATGAAAAGAGAAGATGTTGGGATTTATCTATCGCAAACTGTCATCTCATTTCAATCTCTTAGAGTCCCGTAAGGCTGGTATTATCACCTCGTTGTTAAGATGAGGAAATCTATTTGTCCGAAAGTCACACAACTTGTAAAATGTGAAGCTTGGCTTCCAAGCCCCGTTGTCTGTTGCTCTGGTGTTCAGTCATGACATTGCATTGATTTCTGAGTTTGCATGTTAAAATTCCATTCGTAATTCCATTTTAGAAATGACTCAGAGAAGAAGGAGGAGGAGGAGGAGGAGGAGGAGGAGCAAGAGGGGGAGGAGGAGGAGGAGGAGAAGAAAAAGAAGAAGAAGAAAAGAAGAAGAAGAAGAAGAAGAAGAAGAAGAAGAAGA
>NW_019154091.1:33870212-33971764 GCF_002288905.1 Enhydra lutris kenyoni | reverse complement strand
AGTAGTAGTAGTAGTAGTAGTAGTAGTAGTAGTAGTAGTAGTAGTAGTAGTAAAGTAAAGTAAAAAAGAAACCCTTCTCCAAAAACAGTGACCTCTAACTCAGATCCAGGGATGAGGGAAAGGTGGACAAAAGGGAGTCCATTTGATCCCACTTTCCCCTTGCTGGATCAAGGCTCTTTCTTCACTCATTCAGCCATACCAAAGAGAATTCATTTCACTTAAAAATGGAGCTGCAGCAACATTTCATTCAAAAAACAGCTGAGGTATCTTCTGCTATTTTTAGAAAAGAAGTTGAACCCAGAAATTCTGAAAGTTTTCCTACACTTGTTCCTGGAGGCCATCTTTTTTTAAAATTGTGAACACAAAGGCAATGGCAAGGAATATTTTCTTCAAAGTGATACAAATTGTTTCTAATGAAAAGATACATCGCAATGAGTTCTGTAATTAATACACCCATTCATTCTTTTAAAAAATACTTCTTGGGTACTAATTATGGATTAGACACTATAGAACTTGCAATTTAGCCTCATAATTGGGATTTGAAATAAACAAAGATTTAGGAACCCTTGCCTCCCTAACTAGAAATACGATCCTAGCATTAAGGTGTGTTTCCATCTGGTAATGCAAATCATTAGTTAGCCTTTTCCTAAAAAGGGAGGGGAAAAAAACAGATTTTATTATAGAATCTACATGTATTGATACTAGTTGCAAGTAGGAACAGCACAAAACTACCGAAATTGATAATGAATGCTCCAAGCATTTCGTGCTTCCCACACAAGCATATATCCGGCCACTAATATAAACATAGTCCTCCCACGTAGTCCTGGCATTGCAGAGGGGAGGCATAAAGCAGGAAGGCCTCACCTCATGACCTCTTTGTTTCCCAGCTAACATATGGTAACAGAATTCTTGCTGATTTATTTTATTGAAATCCCAACCAACTGTCCTTAAAGGATATATATTTTTTCAACATCAAAAATATTTCCATAATGTTTCCAGTTGGGTCCTCCAGAAAGAAAATGAATTTCAAAGTTTGTACTCAACACTATTATTATTACTGCCTTGGACATAAATGACATTTTCCTTAGAAAAAGTCAGAGGTTTCTGACAGAGTAAGTGAAATTCAGATGATTTAATTAATTTATCCACTCACACAGATCGTTTCTAAAGGACGAACATAAAAATAAAACAGTGCTGTTGGAATTGCTACACCTATTTTCGGACACAACAATTTCACTTCCAGGATTTTACTCTGTAGATACGCTCACACGCGTGAAGCATGATTTGAGGGGTGAGAGCAGAGGGAGGAAAATGCCTTACAGATGAGTTTGAGGCAAGTATTCAA
Organism: Enhydra lutris kenyoni; assembly: GCF_002288905.1. Lineage (NCBI taxonomy): Eukaryota > Metazoa > Chordata > Mammalia > Carnivora > Mustelidae > Enhydra > Enhydra lutris. The sequence goes on along the minus strand of NW_019154091.1, from coordinate 33,970,419 downwards.
TAAATCTTGGGTTTAAATTCAAACATTGAATGCGTTCAAATTCCTTCAGAAGTATCTGAGCCATTGTTACTGAAGCATCCAGATTGCCACTAGTACCCAGTGGCTGCACCCTCAAAAGACAAAATTCGTAGAGGAGAAGGATAAAACCAATTTGCCTTAGAGAAAAAGAAACCGAAGTTCTCTAAATGCTGAGGAAATGGTGTACCAGAATGTACCCCAGATGGGACACATTTTCCCCTTCCATTTCCCTGCCTGGAGAAACCCTCTTCCACTCTTGCCTTGGCACCATGGATGCCCCTGCTTTGCCCCCAACAAGGTTGGGTTGTGACGGGCTACAATTCTCACACCGTCTGTGCAAAACCTATGAAGCTCAGATTTTTTTAAGTATGAATTTTATGCATTGTGTTAGTGCATCATTGATTAACCATTTAATTCAAGTGTAGGACAAGTTCTAAAAGAACAAAACTATTGGGACCCTGGTAAACTTTGGTTCCAAGAGAGCTCTCTTAGGTTGACAGCTTTGCTAAGGATAGCCCAAGGTCCTGGGTTTTCCCTGGCTTAGTTTGCGGTGAACCTGATGGAAAGGCTAAGCCTTTGAAACCTCACTTTGTTGGCCCTTTGATGCCAGATACATTAGCCACAGCTTGACCTTCAAACCACTCCAGGGTGTGGCCCCAATATACCTTTCCAGCCTCACGATTACATCCTACCTCAGCCTCTGCTCCACCTTTCCTCATCTTGCACTTTCCCCTTTTTCCCTACAAGAAAATATGACAAATAATATTGTACAATCTCTGAGGTGAGAAAGGCAGAAACTCCCTCAAATTAGCTTAAGAAAAAGACAAGACATTCAGTTGGCTCATATAAGTGAGTGTTCTATTACCAGATAGACATACTTGAGTGGAGGAACTCTGATCATATCATTAGGACTTGTTCTATCTTTTGATTCTGTTTTCCTCAGACTTACCTCTATTTTTATTAAGATGGATTGACTGATTGATTGATTTGAGAGAGATCATGGAAGGGGCGCACAGGGGAAGCAGACTCCCCTCTGAGCAGGGAGCACCAATCCGACCCAGGTTCAGTACTGTTGAGAAGATCATGACCTGAGCTGAAAACAGAGTGGGACTGAGCCACCCAGGGGCTCTGAGTTATCTCTACTCTTATGCAAACTCTGCCCTGGGGAGGTAGGATGGCTGTCCATACTCCAGAAAAGCCCCATCTTTTCTCAGCTTTAAGAGATTTTTCTCTTTAGCTGCTTTGGTAAAAATTCTGAAACTGAGGTTTATGGATCTGCTTGGGTGCCATGCCCCCATGCACAGTATTCACTCTGACCCAAGGAGTGCGATGTTCTGATTGGTTAGGCCGCCTCCACTGGCCCTTCCCTGAAGCCAAGAGTGAAGTCAGCTCCCTATAGTCTACATGGAGTAAGAATGGAGGTGCTGTTATCAAGAAAAGGGGGAGTGTGTGTGGAGGGTGTGAAACAGAAACAGATGTCCGCTACAAAGATTGACTTCCCTTGCTCCAAAAGCCAAATCTTGTGAGGGAGCTATACGTAGGAATAGGTGATGACCAATCTTGTGAAACTTTGCAGTTCTTAATATTTCCCAAAGAAATACATCTGTGTGATAATGATGAGTTTATTTTACTTCACTGCCATTTTTATGAATTGCTGCTGTTTGAGGCAGAAAAACTAAAACTGGTTTGTCTCCAATTCAATAATAAGAGATTGTTTTATTTGGGGGGAAAAAATACACATAACCCCATGTCTGGAAGCTGTTCTCTTTTTTTTGTAACTTTGGGTCCTTGTTTTTATGCATGTATATTCATAGAAACCTTGGTGGCAAGCAACATTTTGCATTCATTTTTAAAGTTAGATAATTATAAATATGTTTCTGTATTTTCACCAAATAACCTAATGATCTGATTCAGCAATTGCCTAATACTTCATGGAGCAAATCTCTTCCGGTTTCCTTAGCTATTCTCCTATTGTGAGAAAGGTAGGTGGTTTCCAATATTTGTTATGATACAACCCACTGCAACAAACATCTGTGCATATGCAATGAGCTTTCTTTGTTTTCTTTTGTTCTTTTAAGAATCGATTCCTTAAATTACATATCCCAGGGTAACATTACTGTGACAAAAAGTTTAAGTATGCAAAGAGGGTTAAAAACATGGGATTTGAAATCAGATATCCTTGAGTTCAAATGCCAGCTCTGTCTCTTAGTATGTGACCCAAGACAACCACCCAGCCTTTGTGAATTTCCCCTTCTTACCTGTTAAGTAGGGATGAAGATAACTATTGTTTTAGGGTTGTTGAGAGGATCATATGGAATAATTTGTGTAAAGTAGTTAGCACAATGTATGGCACAGACATCCAACATTATAATTAATATTGGAATTATCATCCTAAATCTCTTGATGATACAGTTATCATATTGTTTCCTTAAAAAAATTTATTAATCTGCACAGAAGTTTACCCAGTTTTAATACATTTGCAAAACATATTTGTAAATCCTATAGCTTACCAACTTAAATTGGTACTACAAGGCTATTTTAAATTGGAAGTTTTATGATAACTTAAATAAACTTCCTCCTTATATTTTAACAGCAAGTTGTTCTCAACTAAAAGGCCACCATCTCCTCAAGTCTCAATAAGTGAGCCACTTACAATTAGTGGTTCTCAAGATTTTTCCAGCCTAAAATACCTGAGGGATATAATGTACTTCATCAATAACAGTGACATTTTATGGCAGAGTTTTTCCATCTGGAGACCATATCCCTTGGAAGTTATACTAGAATTAGAAAAGAGATGGTTTGAATAAGTCTCTCAGGTGATTTATCTCTTTCAATTAAGAATCACCAATGTAAATAAACATATACATTTAATTGTATTAAAAGTTCAATATACCAATACCCACAACTGTATCAGCCTTGTTTTTCTACCTATGAATATGAGATTGCCCTGTCTACAAGGTTAGAGGACTAAGAAACAGGCTATGAGGTAGGGGTATGAGCAGAGAAATCCCCCTCAAATGGGACCTCAACGACATACGTGTTCTAATTCTCATAGGTATAGAGGCTTAATCCTACACCCGACCCCTGTAGCTGCTGTGAAAGCAAGCAAGTGATTAGGCACCACAGTGGTGGAGAGGATGGTGATGTGGTACAGTGGGAGACTGAAAGCTCATTAACACTTGGTGACAGATTGATTGATTTTCCCATTTCTTCCCTGACCCAGTGACAGAAATGGACTACAACCACACAGGACCATGGATGGCCCCAATCTCAGGGGGCCTCTCTTCACATAGAGTCAGTGTTTCAAGCCCAGGTAAGACAGAGGACAGGATTTTGTAAATGAAAAACCCAATGGAATAAGGAGGAAGTGGGAGAAAAGTAGCCCATGGGAAGAGGGGGGCAGAGGGTCTCTAAACCAAGTGTAATGGTACAAATTATTAAGGAAAAAAAATAGGTAGCCTTAGCATCTTCTTTGCCCATCATCATCCCAGAAAGAGAAATCTAGATTGAGTCTCTAAGCTCATCAATAAGCCTTAGAACACTGACACCCATCCCCCATCATTACTACCACCGGCCCTTACTCAGGATGGGGAATAAGTAGTAGTTTGTGTAGATTATGCACACTGAAGATTAATCTGAGTAGCCTTTGAGGTAAAAGTGATGGAGTTGAATCCCAAAGTGGGGAGTTAGAGTTTCTTTGAGACTGGGAAACAGATGGAAGACAAAGTAGCAAAGGAAGCATGGCGTTATAGAGAGGGATAGCTCTGAAATGCTGATTCTGTAATCAGGGGAAGATTATTGGGAGAAGCATCTCTAAGCCTGGCCTGAACATGGAGCTGAAGAGACAGAGGGCAGAGGCTAGGACAAACCAACTGAAATGGGCAGCACAGGGCATGAGAGGAAAGCCAGAGTGGTCCCAGACTACTGCCAAGTTCCACCTTTTGTTTTTACTTAAGACCAGGATTCTTGCCTGATAACATAACATGAAAGGAGCTTCCTCGATGACAACAGATCCATGGCTGCTCAAACAGGTAATGGGCTGAAGCAGAATAAACTTTATCTAGAAAAATAAAGTAGGCTTGTGGTTAAAGATGGCCATAGCCTCTGCTGTCTCCCAAAACCCAATTAAAGCAAGAGTAAAGAAAACATTTTTAAAGCGTATACCCACAAGAATAAAGAAAAAGAGAGAGAACACAACAACACTTTGAAAACTAAAAAGCTCATGGACAAATGCAAATGCATTTAGCAGAGTTAAGAGCTAAATCCTAAGCCAACACCTAAGAATATTGACAAGCAACCTGAATTACACCTGCGACTCACAAAAGCTCAAATATTCATGGTACAATATCTCTCTGGTTGTAGGGGTGAGATGGACTCCAAACAAAGATCTGTTGGAAGTCGGCAGGTGAAATCATTAACTCCTCACCAGATCCCTCTAGCTGACTCCGTGATGTTGGTTAACTGCCCTCCTTCCACCCCAGCAGAAGACAGGAGGCTCAGTCTCCACAGACAAGGAAATGGAAGGTATTCAGAGTGGGGATACCAAGCTTAGTTGAAGACAAAGGTATCATGCTGAAAACATAATGATGAAGTGAGAAGTGACATTCTTTATGTTGAGACCACTGAACCTTCTTCCCCATAGAGCTTCCAGAATCCTGATGTACCGGCAGAAGATTCAAAGTCTTCTCTAGGTCATGTGATTAGCCTAAGAGGAAAATCCTTAATCAAACAGCCTGGACAGCTAACCATCCACATACTCCAAGCCCCTCCCACAAGTACAAAGTTCCAATCATCCTTTTACAGCTCAAATATTAAATATGAGCAGACAATAATGATCACCAGGCATTTGAAGAAATCTTCTTATGTAAGAGAAAGGGGTCCAATCCAACAAAGAGGAAAAGACAATAGAGTAAATGACTACTGCCAGAAAAATAAAATGTCAAAGATAGTCATTGCTATCCAAAGAAAGATAAAACATTCATGACACAAGAATAGGAATTTACTTTTTTAAAAAAGAAGTACATAGAATATTCAGAGACTTAGGGGCGCCTGGCTGGCTCAGTTGTTAAGCGTCTGCCTTCAGCTCAGGTCATGATCCCAGGGTCCTGGGATTGAGCCCCGCATTGGGCTCCCTGCTCAGTGGGGAGTCTGCTTCTCCCTCTCCCACTCCCCATGCTTGTGTTCCCTCTCTGGCTGTGTTTCTCTCTGTTAAATAAAAAAATAAATAAAATATTTTTAAAAAAAGAATATGAAATACTTTGAAAATTTTTATTAAATGATATCTAGTCATTTTTAGATACTCACTAGCAGGTAGGAGTGAATGTGGAAAAGCTCTGAATGTCAAATTGCCATCAGTATGGAAGGCTTTAAGAAAACTTACAGAAAGAAGTTCATTGAATTTTAGTTCTTGGAAGCACGACTTCATATCACCAGATCTGTACAAAACATTGGCTAGTTTGTAAACACCACTACTTCATAGCATCTGGCAGTTCATTGGAACACCTACCTATGGCAGATTAGATTATTTTTCAGATTCCCTCTTCATCTCACCAATGTTGGGCTCAGATATATGATTTGCCTTGGTCAGTGGAATGTGGGCAGAAGTGACCGGGGAATAATTCCTAGCAGCACCTTAAAAGTCATTGCTTGTATCCCCTCATTCCACTGGGAGTTTCTGACTTCTGCCATGGGAAGAACATCCCCCAGTTAACTGCTGTTCCTCCTGCCTGGGTGCTGGAATAAGATATGAATTCCACCTACACCCTAGACAACACATAGACCCGTGCAAGAGTTACCTGCTTATCACCATCAGCTGCTGATGTACTGTGGCTAGTTGCTGCCCAGTAGAATGATGGACTTATGGATTTTTTAAATACAGTGTTTCTAAATTCTATTAAGAAAAAACAGACCTAAAATTCCACACTGTTGAGAAGTTATATACAGGCAAATAAGGCTTCACACTCCCTTCTGCTCTTATACTTATATCACTTTTCACCTGTATTTAGTTTTCATTTTACAAATATCTTTTTCTGAATTGCGCACATACCCATTTCAGAAACCCATTATGGATAAACCAGAGTATTAGCCGTCCTGCAAAGATGGCCGAACTAAATCTAAATGGCTTCCTACTGAAGAAAACCAAAAGAGTAGACATGTCCTCTTAAAAGCATCAAAGAACTAACAAAATAGCAAAGAACTGCTGGCCCAAAATCCAGTTGAAGGCAAGACCCCAGAGAGGTAAGCCCAGGATTCAAAGCTGCTCGGGCCTTAGGGCATTTGCTGATGTGTAAGAAACAATTTTGAAACTAAGCTGTACTTTGAGCGGGCTTCAAAGGATCAAAAGGATGAAGGTAAAAGCCTAGGGCTTGCCAAAGGCAAAGACTCTGGTAAACTCTTTCTTAAGATCAGTAGAAGGATGAACTGAAAATAACCCAGTCTTCACATGGTTTTACATCTAGCATCATCTGGCTTGTTCAGGAAACTTTAAGCCTTAAAGGAGATTAAGATACTCCCAGATTGGTAGTGTTCCCAGGCTCCTGGTTGAAGTCAAATAATATGAATTAAAAGAAGACAAGTTTTTAGGCCTCAGAGTAGTTGTAAATGCAGTGTCCAACACACAGACAAAAATAATCAGGCAGACGAGAGACCAAGACACTTCACGTGACAACTGGAAGAAATAACAATGGATACATAAACACTTGAGAGATTGAAACGATCAGATGAAGACTACAGAACAAATACGCTTACATTTTACCCAGAAAAGTGAAGCCTGAAAATTTCCCTGGAGAACTGGAAACTATAAAAAGTGATAGAGCAGACTAAAACGGAACCAAATAAAAATTCTACATATGAGGAGCACCTGGGTGGCTCAGATGGTTAAGTGTCTGCATTCAGCTCGGGTCAGGATTCCAGGATCCTAGGATCGAGCCCCACATCAGGCTCCCTGCTCGGTGAGGAGTCTGCTTCTCCCTCTCCCTCTGTCTGCTGTTCCCCACTGCTTGTGCTCTCTCTCTCTCACTCAAATGAATTTTAAAAAAAAATTCTACATATGAGGAACACAGTGGGAAAAATAGACAGAAATCAAGGTAGTAGACAAACCTAAGGAACTATCTGTATCAAATGCAGGACAGATTATGGTACTACTCTTCCTCCAGATTAACAAACTTCTGCAGCAATAATTCTTGCGGTTAAGAGAACCCATTTAATTCTTCTAAGCTATCACTAATAGTTGGTGCACAGCCAAGTCTATGAGAGAAGAATGGCCTATGTGCAAATACGGGGTGAATTCTGTTGAAGAAGAGCACCTTAGCTTACTGTAGTTTGCATTTCTCTCCCCCCACCTCTCCCTCTCTCTCTCTTTCATTTAAAGACTGAATTATTTCTGTTGACCAGGGTAGAAAGCCAAGCCCAAAACTCTGATCTGACCTATGATTTGAGGTAGTTGCTGGCAAATGTAGAATCTCCAAATACATAGTCATTTTAAGAAGCAGGTCTGTTGTAAGATGTTGGGCCACAGTCCCCACTATTTGTGTCTATAAGACATTGTATTTCAGAATGTAGAGGAAATAAGTTCAGAAGAAAACTTAGAAAGTATAACAATGAAGACACCAGGGAAATCTGATAATACATCTTTGTTTCTTTTTAAAATGAGAGTAATAATCCTTTCTTTTCCCATGTTTTTGTGAAGGAAAGAATAAGCTCTATTTTCAGAGGGCCTTGCTAATTAGCTCCTACATTTTGACTTTCTCAGTCTTTGGGGGAAACAGTTTCTTCCCCATGACACAAAGTCCTAAACCAGCATCTAGGGCATAACTATTTATGAAAAAAAAATTTTATTGAGCATCTGTGTTTAGAATATAGTAGGCAGGGCGCCTGGGTGGCTCAGTGGGTTAAGCCACTGCCTTTGGCTCAGGTCATGATCTCAGGGTCCTGGGATCAAGTCCCGCATTGGGCTCTCTGCTCAGCCAAGAGCCTGCTTCCCTCTCTCTCTCTCTCTCTCTCTCTCTGTCTGTCTGCCTCTCTGCCTACTTGTGATCTCTGTCAAATAAATAAATAAATAAATAAATAAATAAATAAATAAATAAGAATATAGTAGGTATTCAGTAACTATCAATGCAAATGATATTTTTATATTCATTGTAGCGTGTTTTCATTTAGTCTTTGAAGTAGATAAGATTGTCTTAACTCAGAGAAGTTAAGAAACTAGCTGACAATCAGACATTAGTATGTGTTAGAGCATCTACTCTAAAACCAGGTCTGTTACCAAGACTAGAACTGTACAAACTGTACGATAATACTCCTTTGTTGAATGAGCTGAATAAACTCCCACACTTGCCAACATCACTAGCCTCCCTGTGAAGTAGAAAGCACCAGACTTAGCTTGTTTTAGCCATTTAGAAGCAATTAGGTATATTTGCTCTCTGTGCTCTCTTCCCTTGAAAATCTGAAACATTCCTATGGACACTAAAGCAATATTGCTCTTATGATTACCTGTTTGCTGAAACAATGGCCCCGTCCCTTTTTGTGTGTTTCAGGCAATTCCTCAATGGTCTTCATATTTACTTTTTATGGTTTGCCATTTGAGATATCTACTTGGAAGACTGAAAGTAAAACTGCTTTTCCCACAGACCAGTCTCTGTTTCCATTTGATAAACTCCAATGATTTGTCTCTCCGCATGTTTCAAATTCAACTGAAGTCAACAGAGCTTTGCTCTTGGCCTTCCTTTTACTATTACATCCTTGTGCATCAAGGTCAATGAGCTCTTAAATGCAGTTGCTTTGGGGAAGGGTGATATGAAGACCCTTACAGCCAATTGCGTTTGAATCTGCTTCCAAACGCCACATGCATTTTCTCCCAATAGAGCAGCACTCCTGGGGACACTTCAGACTTTATGACCACTGACATCAGGCCTTGGGCATGGGTGCCATTGATCAGGATTTCTCTCTTTCGGCAGTTCCTCTGCCCTCTTGCCCCACTCAACTTCCTGAGGGATTTCCTCAAACCAACTTGCAACCCACATGACCGAAATTCCTATAAAAACCCAACACCAGCTCACCCTCTCTGGACATCCCCAAAACTCCAGCTCCCCTTTGTTACCAGGTTACCTCAAAGAATAATTGTTGTATTTTCTAGAAGGTATAATTCCGCCTGTACCCCTGGAGCAAATAATACATTATGTGTTAATAAAAATAATTAATAAAAAAGATATAATTCTGTGCCAAAGCTAGAAAATAAATGGACTAGGAATTAATGATAGAAGTCAATATTGGGGATTAAAAAGAGATCAGTAAGTCTACCAAAAAAAAAAAAAAAAAAAAGGAGTGCCATCAAGAAGGGCAAGGCGACATCCTTGAAGGCAGATCTTGCATCTTCCAATGGAATAAACTTATAACCAGAGTTCACCCCAGGAAGCTAACTTTGTACTCCTGCTTACAAATGCTTGTCATCATGTGTGTGCATTCTTCATCTGGAGTCTTGAATATTCCCACAGTTTCTCCTTTTACATGTACCTTTGGGACTTGGGTGTCTCTCATTAATCTCTCACCCTTCTGATAATTGTCCCTGACTTTGTTTCTATTCCAAATACACTTGTGGCGTTAGACTTAAGTCTTTCACCCTCCGCTCTGCCTTATACTTTTTGCTTCATATCTACCAAATCTTGTTTGACTGCTCACTCAGCAGGGAGAATGTCAGCAAAGAGATAGCTGAACGTTTTGTCCGGACTTCCACACAAGGCAATGGCTTGTTTCGTTGAGGTAGCTTCTCTTCCAATTGCCATATCTACCACTGATCGCAAAGAATCATTTCCTACCGTGAAATCTTCAGGTTTGGAAGTGGAGAGGAGTCTGAAAGAGGGACGGCATCCTCTGCAAAAACCGTATCGCTTATTTGTCGGTTCGATCAGGAGTTATTGTTTCTGTACACATCTCCAAACAGGCGCACTCATGGGAATAAAGACAGTTGTTATGCTGGTCTTTAAAAAATACACACACAGTGTGTTACAGTGCATTTCAGCTTCTTCCGATAGGAATGAGTTTCTTTTACAGGGGTACTTAGATCATGAAAAATAGTCTCCTGAGTTTTACTGGGCAATGGTATGACACATAACCACTAAACCTCATATTAGGAAAAAGTGAGCTTAAATAAGAAATTGAAAAATCTGCCTGCAAATAATACTGTAAAAGTTTACAGTCCATCCTAACCATCAAGGATATTTTCCATAACTTTAGGGTTTGATAGTAAAATATATACACACACATATGTATGTTTCTAATAACAAAGCACTAAAGTAAAATAAACCTGCTTGTCCAAATACGGTTGCGTTTCAGTCAAAGTTTTGCTTAATATTTTGAGAAGAGCTTTGAGAAGATAAATGGTCTCAGCCTTGGACGTGATAGCAGGTGCTCATGGTGCCATCTACTGGTTGTTGGTTACATGACTCTCAGTTGAGAGACATTCAGAAAGTTTTCAACACAGAGCAAACTCCATGGTACCCCATAGGCACAGCTCCACTGGTAGTCCAATTTTAAGGTAATGTCACCCGTGTTGATTTTCTCTTTTATAAAAGGATATCCAAATTCTTGAGTGTTTTCAGAATTATGAGGCATCTCGTTTCTGAACAGCAATGCATCTACCTTGTGCGGTAGGAACCACAGATAAAAAACCTAACTGCACTGCGATGTCTGGCTCTGCCCAAGCCCCAGAATGAGGAGAGGCAGCACACCTGTGGCCAACTGTGTCTCCATGGAAATACTATCTTAGGCGCATAGAACGTTCCCAGGAGGTTGAAGCTGGGCAAGAATGGCAGTGTTGGGTGTTGGTCTAAAGTGATCATTCCCCTGTAAAGACAAGAGTTGAGAGACCTTGTCCCCTCAACCCCCAACCCCCCCTTGGAAGTCATGAGATTACGGCAGGCGGCAGGAGATGACTCACCTTCTCCAGGTTCTCTCTTGAGGTCCATTCCTGGAGAGCAGATCCAATGTCTTCTTTCTTCATTACCTCCCCATTGAATGCGTGCTCTTTCTGTATCTTTCGACTTCCATTTGCCTTTCAGAAGTTAAGCTTGTTCTCATCTTTAATATTTTCTGGGTCTCAGTGCAAAAGGCCTTTATGGAGATTCTGCACATCACTAATGAGCTCATGGATTATCCCGAGTGAACTCCTGGGGAGATGCTCTAAGTTTGGAGCTCCCACGGGCCTGGATGCTTTCAAATGTAAGCCCACCTCAGCCACAGCAGGAGGCTTTCAGAGCCACCCCAGCTGTCGGTTAAGCGGGTTGATTGAGCAGCCATGTTCCCTCTTACGTAAGAGGTCACGTGCAAATCAGGAAGTGGTCTATAGGTGTCTGCGTGGAGACCACCTGAACAGACTTCTGAAATCTCCTTTTTATTAAAAAATCTATGAAGAAACTATTTTCCAAGAATTAAATTAAATTCCAAACCTGATGTATATTTTGAGGCTAGAGTCCAAGTTTCTGAGAGGAGGGTAGAGTCCCTCCTGAACCAAATATCAACCTACCCCCTTCCAAATGCAATGACGATCTGTGGTCTCTAAGAAAAGATGTAGTGAACTATTTCATAGAAATTAGGAATCAAAGACAATTCCTTCCTCCCTTCACAGCAAACCCAGGTCTATCTGCTGTCTTTAAAAATGCTGGTAAGACTTACACAGCAATATTGGAAGCATATTGATGATTTTAGCAATTATCTTCTCCTCCTGAGAAATAAGAGTTGGAAACCTTGAAAGGATCTAAGTGTTTACAAGAGAAAAGAGTATCAAGTCCTGGACCAAAGCACGTATTTTAAACAACAGGTTTTATAGGCATGAGTGATTTTAAAATAAAGGTTGTTCCTAAACATTGTTTTATTTTTAAAAGCCTGTCTCAATTTAGTTGGCACGGAAAAGAGGCCTAGAAGAAAAATCGTTGTTTCCTGAATGATCGTGGAGCTCTGAAAACCTTGCTAAAATGCAACTGATGCCCATGTAACGGTGGGGTTAATGGAAAGGATTTGTTAGGAGAAACAAAACAGCAGTTTTTCTACCCAGGATATCTGGGCTACATAAGAAGCCTCTTAGAGAAGGATAAGTCCTTAATAATTTAACTAAAAATGAAAGGATACAAAATAGGTTTGTGAAGCACAGAGAAAAAATACAAGGTAAAATACTGACATCACTGACTGCATCCAGTCAGCTAATATAACTTGTGACTTTTCTTTCTTTTTTTTTTAAAAAAAGATTTTGTTCATTTATTTGAGAGAGAGAGAGAGAGCACAAGAAGGGGGAGTGGCAGAGGAAGATGGAGCAGTGGGCTCCCCACTGAGCAGGGAGCCTGATGTGGGGCTTGATCCCAGGACCCTTGGATCATGACAGGAGCTGAAGGCTGTCTGTCTACTGACTGAGCCATGCAGGCGTCCCTAATTTGTGAATTTCCAATCTGATATGCCAGGAGGTGTAAGTTTCGGTCTGGGTCTCTTGAGGATCATTCTTTTGTTTCAAGTTCTCTAAAGAAAACTACCAGTTTGTAAGTGCCATGTTTACTCTAGGAAGGAACCCAGGTTATTCCAGAAAGGCACCAAAAATGCATAGCTCCCAAGGAAAAAATGCTCCTGCTGAACTAAAACTTCAATCATATTTGTAATGACAATGATGAGATTATCAGCACAGAGAAACAAAGATAACATATTTTCTTTTTTAAAAAAAATAATTTATTTATTTATTTGAGAGAGAGATAGTGAGAGAGAGCATGAGAGTGGGGTGAAGGGCAGAGAGAGAAGCAGACTCCCCACGGAGCAGGGAGCCCAGTGTGGGACTTGATCCCAGGACCGTGGGATCATGATCTGAGCTGAAGGCAGACGTTCAACCAACTGAACCATCCAGGTGCCAGAAGATAACTTATTTTCATGCCCAAACTTCTAAATACCCTAAGTGTTCATTCTTTTTTTGAAAGAAACATACCACCCATTCTGCTTCCTTTGATCAATCCTTCTGGTATTTTCCAATACTTGTATCTAAATGGTGTTGCAAAGGGAAAATAAGGTACGTTGAGAGAAAGAAAAAGAAAAGTGTGAGGAAGAGCACAAGAGAAGAGAATACTCAGAGAAAAGAGAGATACTATAAAGAGAGAGGGAGGAGAGACCAAGAGATAAGAGGGGATGAGCAGGGACACAGCAAGAGAGTGAAAGAGCCAGAGAAAGAAATCAAAGGAGAGAAGGATAGTCCTTAAGGATAAGGTGGGGGTGGGCAGGCGGGCACCCCAAGAAAGCTGAGAAAAAGGCGGGGGTAAAACAGGAGAGAAAGGGTAGAAGAAGAGAGAAGAAGGGAGACAAAATTACAAGGGTGGGGGGATTAAAAAGCCAAAGAAAGTCTCTTGTGGTGTTGGATTCTTGGAGAGGTTGAGCAAGAGAGGTAAGAAAGTAGTCACCCAGCCATTCAGAAGAGCAGCAGGTCCCAGCTGGAGGGAATATTATGGAACATCGCCTCCAACTGTCCAGAGCACAGATTCAGAAATAGAGGCCAGCAAGTTAAATAACTGGATGGAAGTCACACAGCTAGATATCGCTGGTGGGAAAAGTCATAGAAACAGGACAAAGGAGCACTCGACGTTTCTGCCACCGTGCGCCCGCAGCCCGGCGCCTTGGGCAGGTGGTGGGCCAGCTGGTCGGCGACACGGGACAGGGCCCAGGGCAAGGGGTAGCACAGGCATGTCCTGAGAGAGTTCGGTGTTGTCTGATGTCATTACTCTGCTCCTAGTGAATTCCCAGGGCAAGTGGCAGCTCCACTGTCAAAGAGAAGTATCAAAAACAGAAGAGCAGTTCTAACAAAACTCCAGTCCCTCTGGTGTTTAGAGGAGGATGCGAGCTTGATCTCCAAGGTCAGGCTGCCTCCTTGTGAATCCTCACCAAGCCACTGCCCCGTGACTTTGGAAAAGCGTTTTCTTGACCTCGGTCTCCTAGTCAGTAACTTGAGATAAGAATAGTATTTACCGTCCAATACTGCGGTGCAAATGAAATAAAATAATCCGTGTCCTGTGTGGACCGCAATGCCCCGCACACTCAACGAATACAAATGGAGTTTGGATTCCCTGTTGAGCCCTCCAAGCATCATTGCCCGCCCCCCCCAGCCATGTTTAAAGCATTGAACCGACTGCCTTTCTTCTGGGTAAAATACTTGATTCTGAAATGCCTTTCATTCATTAATAATTTCATTCAATTATGAATGAAGGAGGAAGGAGAGTCCTAGGTTGTCTCTCCGAGGCCACCGCTTGGTGAGGTGTTCCAAGCACCTCTGACCTATTTTGGAGGACCCAAATTTCTGATGTCACCAGTCTTGGTTATGAGGGATAAACTTCATTTGGCGTCTGACGTGCTTGCCTGCAGACCTACTGAATGCTATTTGTTTTGAATGAAAACAGAAAATTTAAACTAAGGCAGGGCTTATTAACGAGCAAACGTTAGTGCTGATCTGTGGCTTTTCCTATTTAGAGAGCCTTCCTTGTACCCATCTCAGCTGAGGTGCTGAGCCCTCAGTGACGGCCTCCGTGGCTTTCATGTCACTTCTGAGGGCTCTTTCATGACAGGAAGTGAAGTAAATCAGTTGGGAGACTGATTAGAATCCTTGCTAGAGGCAAGTGGATAAAAATGAGATTAGGGAATGTGAGTGCATCTTTAAATCACTGCATGTGCCCAAATCAATTACATGTAAATATGCCTTCTCCTTTAATCCAGAGGAGTGAGCAGTGATCCAGGAAAAGAGAGACTCGAATTCACAGTGTGGTAAGTGGTAGTTCCTGGCTTGGCTTAGCTTATCTCTCTCTCTCTCTCTCTTTCACACAAGGACACACACACACACACACACACACACACACACACACACGAGAGCATGCATGATTTTCCTCAGGCGAAGTGGTCATTTTCCTTCTCTAAAACTTCTCCAGATGTCCTTAAATCTGCTTTGCAATAACCACTCTTTTTATTTATGGCATGCATTCTAAGTACCCAGCACTGGGTTGGAAATTTTCCATATGTAGCTTCACTTCATCTTCACAACAAATCTGGGACGCGGATAGTGTTGCCCTCTTAAAGATGAGGAAATGGAAGCTCAGAAAATAATAATACCAATCCTCAGAGTTACATGTTTTAATACTTATATGTGCTAGATGGCTTTACATATGCTGCTTCATATCTTCTTAATGATTGTGTGAGATAGATTTTTGTCCCATTCCAGTTTTTAAAGGGGAGAAGAGTGTGGCTCATAATTATTTATAATTACTACCGTGTACTGCATACCAATTGTGTACCAAGCACTGTGTCACACACCCCCCTTTTTTTAAAAGATTTTATTATTTATTTATTTGACAAAGAGAGAGAACAAGAGAGGAAACTTAAGCAGGGGGAGCTGGAGAGGGAGAAGCAGGCTTCCCGCTGAGCAGGGAGCCCGATGCAGACAGGGCTCCATCCCAGGACTCTGCGATAATGACTTGAGCTGAAGGACACTTAACGACTGAGCCACCCAGGCACACCTGTGTCAAACCTCTTAATACAACACATTATTTTTTTTATTCTTACAATCTAGTAACCTAGTAGCACAAATTTTTATCATCTCCACTTTACAGATAAGTAAATGAGGACATAGCAGGGCCAAGAACTTGCCCAATATCACTCAACTAAGGCAAGACTAAGCCAGGATTTTACCCAAGATTTTGGTGATTTCAAGTCTGACTCTTTAACCTGTGCCATACACCATTCCTACTTCATTGCTTTTCTAATTTTGCATTTTTAATTTTGCTCTATCTCTATTTAATGTAATGTAAAGGGTATAATGAAAGAAGCTCCAGATGTAGAAGACATGGATTTGAAACCAACTTGAAGGGGCTCCCGCTGTCTAAATCTGGGACAATTTGAGCATCAAAATAATTAATGACAGTAAAGGATTGTAATCCACTTAGTAAGTAAGAATTCATGTGCCCACACTGATATCAATGAATGTATGAAAGAAGGAAGGAAGGAAGAAAGGAAGGAAGGAAGGAGAAAGCTCTTCCTTAAAGAAGAAAGGCAGACAATAAATAAAGAAAGAATGATGGAATTGGAAGACCACCATAGTGGCAATTACCGTAGTAATTCACTCTTGCAAAAAACATCAATGGATGTCAAAAGTAGTGGGTGAATGTGGAGTAGGGAATGAGATTTTTTTTTTTTTTAAGATTTTATTTATTTATTCCACAGAGAGAGACAGCAAGAGAGGGAACACAAGCAGGGGGAACTGGAGAGGAAGACGCAGGCTTCGCACTGAGCAGAGAGCCCGATGCGGGGCTCAATCCCTGGACGCTGTGATCATGACTTGAGCCGAAGGAAAATGCTTAACGACTGAGCCCCTCAGGTGCCTCAGGGAATGAGATTTTATAGTCTCAAAGTATCTCCCTACAAAGTATTTGTTAGTAACAAGGGAGAAAATAACTATAGCAGAGAGACAAAGGCAGACGCCACAATCTTAATCAAGAGCTCAAAGTTAACACTCCCAGGAACAGGACAAACAGACACACGCCTCTTGATAAGATGCAACAAAAAAGATCATGAAAAAAGTATCAGAAAAAAACACCAACTGAGGGACATTCTACACATCAAAAATGTAAGTCATGAAAAGACTGAGGATCTGTTTCAGGATAAAGAGACTGGAAATTCAACTGAGTGCAGCGTGTGTCCTTAGATTAGACTCTCCACTGTAAAGGACTTAAGTGGGAGAATTGGACAATTTTAAGTGAGGTGTCTGGGTGAAGAATGTAGATTTCTTTGTGCTATTCTTGCAACTTTTCTTTAAGTCTGTAATTTGTCAAATAAAGAATTTTTTTAAAGAATTCAACCGCTTTTATGTGACTTTGGGCAAGCCATCAAAATTCCCTGAGTTTGTTTTTTCTTCTGTAAAAATGGGGAAATAATTCAGTAGTTCTGATGGGACAATAAATGAGATGGTACACACAAAAACAGTGCTTATTAGGGACTCAGTAAATACTGGTTCCTTTTCCTATTCAACCTGCTTATTAATACTTTGAACTTGATCTATTGGTGGGGAGAGAGGTCGGAAGGAACAACATGATTTATGCTTTGCTTCACAAGGTGAATGTTCAATGTAATATCGGAAGAAACATTTCACAAGCTCCAAGCTCACTGCTTTTCTTTGAGTGACCTTAACATTTGCTAAAAAATTATCATTCTGTACGGCTGTGATTCCAAAATCGGGGTCCACAGATCTATTCTGGGAGGTCCAGAGAGTTTTCTGAAGCAAGTTTTGTGTGTTTTCGTTTAAACTCAAATAAAAATCAATACAATCTTATCAGCATAATCATTTTCAATTGAGTGACTTTAGTGTCCATATTTGTGATTGTTTTTGCAATTTCAGAGCCCAAATTTACAATGGTGTTTATAATTGCTTAGAAACCAAATAGTCCTACTTTTATTATCATGGGCTAATGAGAAAAAAAAGTGGATCCTATAAGTAATTTATGAATTGGTACCAAGAGAAGGTTACTGCTGGTGAATACAGACCCCTTGTATTAATACAAAAAAGATGTCCCGTCCTCAAGACATCTTACCTCCATCTGTCAGACAAATTATCCTACTATAAATAATAAGCATAACAAATTGATAAATGATATACTGTTAGAAGGTGATAAGTATTTTGGAAAGAGAAAAAGTAGAGCAAGTGAAGGGTAATCAGGAATACTGAATCAGGATTGGGGAAAAGCATCAGGTTCAATATTAAATATATTGACCAGAGTAGGTTCCATGGAAAGGTAACATTTAAGCAAAGACCAAACAGAGGTAAGGGAGATGCCTGAGGCAGATGTCTGAGAGAAGCAGATATCTGGCGGAAAAGTATTTGAGGAAGAGAAAGCCAAGTCACCAAGGCAGGTATGCCTGGTGCATTCAAGGAACAATAAAAAGGCCAGAATGGCTGGAGCAGAGTGAGGAAGGGAATGGTAGGAGATGGAACAAGGGTGTGGGACCAATGATGTATTAGATACTGTAGGGCGTTGCAAAGATTTGGGCTTTTAGTTTGGGTGGAATGGGGTTTTGAACAAAAGAGTAACTTGATGTGAGTAACATTTGGAAAGGGTTACTTTGAATAAATTGTAGGTGGCAAAAGCAGAAGTAGGGAGATGGGTGGGGAGGCTACCTTAGTAGTCTACATGAGAAATGACTGGTTCAGACAGAGGATGGTCAATGAGGATGGTAAGAAAAAAGATTCTGGTTCCATTTTGAGGGTAAAACCAATTGCATATGCCTAAAGATCAGATAACGGTGAGAGACAAAGATAAGATTCAATGATGAATTTAAGGTTGTTGGACTGGATGATTGGGAGATGGATTGTCCAATCACTGAAAGAGAGAAGGCTGGAGGTGGAGGAGTGGGACGTACATACGGAGTTTGAGATGTCCGTTAGGCATCCAGAAGGATATATTCTGGGCCTCTGAACTGGTGGAGAAAGAATTGTGGATGTCCTAAGTGTTTATAGCCATGAGACTACAGGTGATGAAGAAGGGGACACAAGCAAATAGAAAAGAATGCAAAATAATGTCCAGTGTTGACTGCTTGGGAAAAGAAGGATCCACAAAAGAAACTTAGCAGAAATACCCAGTGCAGCAGGCCAAAAAGCAGGAGTACAACGTCTGGGAAGTCAGATGAAGGTAGGAATCCTTGGTCCAATTCCTCACTTGCCTCTAACAGGACTATACATCCAAACCATTCGCTGGGTCACTCTGGAGCGCCCTCCCACGGAGGTGGGGATACTTCCCTGCTTCCACGGGGCTTGGGCATGCGAATAACTTGGGGGGTGTGACTACAGCAGAGGCTTGAAGTGGACTTGCGTGGTTTGCCTGATCTCTTGCATTCCTGGCATTTTCCATGAGAAGAACATGTTCTGAGTAGCTGTTGGTTGAAGGGAAATGAAAGCCTCATGGGGTACACCTGAATCCAATCTAGATCCTAAGCAGATCTGCCCCCTCTAACTTGTATCCCTGTGAGCGTGAGAAATAAATGTATTGTTATGAGCCACTGAGCTTGGGATACAACATCATGGCAGTGTTAGTTGATGATTATGATCACACCTACGTCGCCAGGAACATTTACACAACCCAAAGAGAAAGGGAGTCCCTCTTCCTTGGTCATAACTGCCTGCATCTGATTTAGATCAATGATGTGATATTTCTTGCACCTGCTTGATGTGGTATAAATTCATTCCTGCCAGTGTGTGTGTGTGGGTATGGGTGTGTGTGAGTGTGTGTGTGCGCGTGCATGTGCACGTGTGTGTGATTTCTCAGGTGATGCTTAGGATCAGCCACAGAAACCACTAGACTAGATGACCTCTAAGGTTGCTTCCAAATCTAAAATTTCATGATTTTTTTTTTTTTAAGATTTTATTTATTTGACAGAGAGACACAGTGAACAGCGAGAGAGGGAACACAAGCATGGGGAGAGGGAGAGGGAGAAGTAGGCTTCCCACCAAGCAACGAGTCAGAGCAAGGAACTCGAACCCAGAACCCCGGGATCATGACCCAAGCCAAAGGCAGCCGTCCAATGGCTCAGCCATCCTAAAAATGGCTCAGCGCCCCTAAAACCTCATGATTCTACGTTCCAGCTCATTCCATTTTTTTCACCGTGTCACATGTAGCTCCTCTCTTCTGGTAGCTTCTGCTTTAAGTCAAATGTTGGTCACTGTCCACCCCTAGGCTTTAAAAGTACCATTACTTCTGAGGTCCTCTGCAACCAGCAAATACACAGCCTGTAGATGAGGGAGGAGATGAGCATGGGGATGGGGTAGGAGGCAGTGTGGCTCCCGCGTGGTGTGGAGGGGAGCCATAGAGCCTGTAAGTCTCGAGGATACCAGCTTCCAGATCCCCGGACATCAAATGACTGCTTGCAATAGACTGGGAGGGGTCTAGGAAATAGGCAAAATTCCTTTAATAGCACAAATGTGGAAATAAAAGTACCATAGTAGCAATATTGGATCAATATTAACACTTAACAGATTCTTAGTAGATTTGCCATTGGAACAGAAAACCTAGGAGGAAAAATGAAACTATGTGGGGTATTTGAAAGTCTCATCATCACAGATGTTCTGCTGATACAGTGGAAATTCCCAGACAGGACCTGACCTTAAATGTAGGTGGATATTGGGGAGGGGGAAAGAAACTGTTGTGCTCACTCTCTCTCTCATTCTCTCTCTCTCTCTCTTTAAATAAGCTCCCTGTAACTTCTAGAGAGCATACACAACTGATGGGAGATAAAGTCCACCTTTGGGGGAACTCTCAAGTACTTTTAAAGTTGTTATTCATCTTAATAAGGTGTCAACATGGAAAGCAGACCAGTATTTACATCAGCTCCAAAAGAATTTTTTTCTACCCAAAGACACTGAAATTTTACCGCATTCTAAAGGGATTTCCTTCTTTATGTTTAGAGATTTTATAATTCCTTCTTTTGTTATTTCCTTCTCTTTCTTTCCTGGAGGGCTAATCTATTCCTACGTTTTTCTTCCTGATCCATCTCATCCTATCCTGAAGAAAGTGTCGAAGGTTAGACAGACCACAGACTATGTTTCATTGTTCAACTACTTTGAAAGAAGCATAAGGATCCTACAAGCCCTGATAACTTTTCTTGCTCATCTTTAGTATCTTTCTTCGTGAATCTTCCATTCTACCTCCAGTGGTGTGTCTGTGTGTGTGCATGTGTGTGAGCACACCTATTAGAGGCGACACTAGATTTTTAAGACACAAAAAAACCTTTCTTGACAAACTTACCTGCTGTTCAGTGACTCTGCTGTTCATATGCTCTTTCTAGTCTTGACTCATTTGTTCCTTAAGAATTCTTTTTTTTTTTTTTTTTTGACAGAGAGAGAGAGATATCACAAGTAGGCAGAGAGGCAGGCAGAGAGAGGAGGAAGCAGGCTCACTGCCAAGCAGAGAGCCCGATGCGGGGCTCGATCCCAGCCCCCTGAGATCATGACCCGAGCTGAAGGCAGAGGCTTAACCCACTGAGTCACCCAGGTGCCCCTGTTCCTTAAGAATTCTTAAAGCCTGGCTACATTGACAGGAGTATAGTCATGTAACAATATACTTTCCATTAGATTCATCAAACTCAATTACATAAATCAGTTCAACTAAATAAAAATTATGGTTTTTACCTACAATAGGAAGTATTTCCCACTCTCCACCTGTTAAAAATAACTATCTAGCTTACCTCCAGGATTCATTAGAAAGTGAAAAAAAAAAAAGATGCAACAGTGTGTTGAGTGCACTACCATTTACATAAGGGGAGGAAAGAATACATATGAACGTGTTTCTAAAAGCTCAAAATATGTCCGAAAGAATACACAGGAAAAAATTAACTGTAGCTGCCAGTGTGAGCGTGACTGGGGGAGGAGAAAGGAAGGACAGAGACTTCTTTGTGTCTGTGTACTTGAATTTATCATGCATATATTTTACCTATTCAACAAAAAAGCAAAATCGCAGAAAGAAGTTTCCATTGGCCTGATTTTTAGGAGTAATGTGTTAGAGCGCTCTACTGACATGAAGCTAGGCTTTGGGATCAGGCAGGCAGGTTAAGATCGGAATCTACCTGCTAACTGTGAGACTTGTTGCCTGTGGCTGAACTTGCCTGAAGAATGTTAACTGCTGTAAAGGACTACCTCCTGCAGGAGGGAAAGCAATGAATGGAAGAACACAGTAGGCACTCAAATTCATAGCCTGGATTTCTGCTCTGTATGTAGGAAGGGGCCGGCTCTGCCTACATGATGTCCTTCACAAGTCTAATTTTTTTTTAAAGATTTATTTATTTGAGAGAGAGAGTGGCGGGGGGAGAGAGACAGACAGAGGGAGAGAATCTTTGAGCACACTCCCCGTGGAGGACAGAGTCCCACGTGGGGGCTCAACCCCATGACTCAAGGGATCGCAACCTGAGCTGAAACCAAGAGTCGGTCACCCAACCGACTGAGCCACCCAGGCATCCCCTTTGTTAACTTTAAAGAGTTAATTGGTTGCCGCCTGTTCTTTTCCATCTGTCTCATCCAAAGGAACAAAACTTTATTAAGAAGCCCCTGACTCTGCCCCAGGGACCGTTCTCGGTGCCTCAAAACCAAGATCCCATTGCCTTGAGGAGAAGATGCGTTTGGAGAAAAAAGAGGGAGAGAAACTTTTTACTACTGTCTTGGTACATGAAACTTCACCATTAAATGTCTCCCTTTTATATCTTGGTAGCTAGCAAATCCCTAACAGCCTTAGTATAGATGATATTTAAACCTCATCTGCTAACACTTTCCCAGGAATTAGTTTAAGCAATTAAAATCATTCCCTTCTCCAAACATCACCACCTACCCATAAAAGAGGACTTATGAAAGGCGAGGCCCACCAACCAGCCTCCCGTCTGGTCCAAACTAACTTGCTGAGATTTTAGAAGTAACCTTCTCCCCCAGACCCTTTACCGCCACCTGCTGGAGAACTGTGGGTATCAACTAAACAGATGCCCCTGCGACTGTGAGACCTTGGCACCCCTAGGAATTGTGCAACAGAAAGCGTGCACAATCAGAAACAATGTCCCCAAACAAGCTTCACGGTTTTCCCAAGGGCTGGCACTACTCCAGCTGCACAGGCACCTTGGATATATAGCTGTCACCCTCCGAGTTGTGCCCCGCAGGAATTCTTGCCCGGAAGGACTCTCCTTGCCCATCCATGGTACTGGACTGCACTGCTCCTCCCTCTCCCTAAAACCTCTCGAATGGACTATCTGTAGGTCCCCTCCAGACCATTTCTAAAACCCCTTCAGGAGTCCATGACCTCCCCAGGTGAAAAAGGTTTTAAGGCGCGTGAATTCATCTTTCCATCATTGCTCGAGGCAGCACCATCAATTGTGGCAGCCAGGGGAGGTCGAATGGAATGCAGCATCGCATGCAGGCTCCGAGGATAGGAAACAGATCTGACTAGGTGTCATCAAAACAAGGCAACTGGCCATTGGAAACTCTGCTGAGGTCTCGGGTGCTGGGGAGTTGGAGAGGAGAGGAGGGGGAAGAAGTCCTGCAGGGCGCACACAGCCAGCCAGCTCCTCATCTCAAAGACACAAATGAGGCTTGGCTTCCTTTCAGCCCACTGATTGCTTTATTTCAAATTACCCTAACTACTTAGCATGGTAAATTAAGTTGAAACCCCCAAAAGTTTGCAGAGGATGTCATCTAATCTGATTAAAAGGAATATTCCCGTCACAAGCGAGGGAGGAAATGGAAATTACTCTGAGCCCACTGCTATTAAATAATTTGCATAGACTTGCATATGCTATACATCAGAAAAGCATATGCTGTTTAGATTTAATGAAATAATTTTCCCTCTCTAAAGACTGTTACAGTTTCTGTCCTTCCCTATCTGTCTTTTTCTTTTCCCATCTGTCTCTTTTTTAATGTTAAAATTATTTCATGGGAAGGGCACATAGCAATGCACGAATTACATGAAATATGCTAATAATCTTCCTGCTGGCGGGGCTGGGAGGTCCTGAAGCTGCAGGGCCAAACTTCCCATGTACCCTCCCTTACGTCCCCCTCACATAGTTGAAGGCTCCCTTTACAGCCCTTAAAAGCCCAACTGGATTCATTTGGGGCTTCCATTGATGGGAGGACGGGGGATGGGGCAGGGTGGTTAAAACCAACCCTTTGGCTATACTTTCCAAAGGATGTTTTCCTAACCCTGAGGAATAGCATCTAAATCAAAATGAAAATGAAAGGAAAAATCCCCATCAAGCCCATGTCATCCGTATCTGTTGAGACTAGGACTCTGCCATTGTGGTTGCACGTGTACAATAATCATCCTTGAAAGATTTTTGTGCCTGCTCTGCTTCTCAAGGTTCAAAACCCTTGACAAATGTTGGCTGCTGTTAAAGCATCACCCCTATTTTTATCAATGGAGCCAAGGAAGCCCAGATAGATGAACATGATGCAGGGGCAAGGGGTGGGATGGGGGGTGAAATCTATCTATTTTTGTATTCTCTATGGATATTCACTAGTTTTGGGTAATATTTTAGCAGATCTCATGTTCAGTTGTAACGTAGCCAACAGAGGAATTCTAGTGAATTCCCCAACAAAATTACATTAGGATCAAATGTGATCGTTATAAACACTATCCAGATGTTGGGGATGGACTGGATATAACTCTTTAAGCCCCAAATTACAGTATAATAAATGCAAGCATGGGGATCTGCCAATACATCTGAACTTCATGTCGGAAACCAGGTCTGACCTTAATTTAACTCTATAAGGAACTAAGAGTTTCCCCACTTGTATAGTTAGGATGCATCCAAAGATCTCCAAGTCCTACACTGTCACAAGTTTTATCACTTACTTGAAGAATGACCATATCAGATTCTGGAGTCAAGCCAATCTTAATGCAAGCATTTTATTAACACATTTAGAAAGGAAACAAAATTGCAAATAGAAATAACTACTGAGGTTATGAAACAAACCTGTGAAATGAAATACAATATGATACTAAGGTCACATTTGTCCTTGGTAAATCTGAGGGAGTTAAGATACTATAACAAGCACTAAAATAGTTTACTACATAAACCAGGGATGCTAACTAACACAGGCCCACAGAGAAAGATAAAATTGAGCAAGGAAAAACTTCATCCTCTGCCCCTGAAGTTTTTTTTCCCGTTGGTAGGGCTGATATAAACTGATAACTTTGTATTACAGCTCAGGACCGGTACTGAATTGTATCCTAACAAGAACATCAGTGCTGGGGCGCCTGGGTGGCTCAGTGGGTTAAGCCGCAGCCTTCGGCTTGGGTCATGATCCCAGGGTCCTAGAATCAAGTCCTGCGTCGGGCTCCTTGCTCAGCAGGGAGCCTGCTTCTCTCTCTGCCTCTGCCTGCCTCTCTGTCTACTTGTGTGCACTCTCTCTCTCCTCTCTCTCTGACAAATAAGTAAATAAATAAAATCTTAAAAAAAAAAAAAAAAGAACATCGGTGCATGTAATAGAAGATGAATATTTCAAATATTCTAGTGTCAAATAAAAAGAAAAACAGGTATTCCAAAAAGCAGGAATCAATAGATTAACCAATGTGTTAAGTAGCATACTATGGCATGCCTACTAGCAGCATACTATTGTTTTGGATGTTGCTGGAAGAAACAGAAAGTAAAAGGAAATGTTTTAAGGAGAGTCAAATACGCATCAAGT
Organism: Enhydra lutris kenyoni; assembly: GCF_002288905.1. Lineage (NCBI taxonomy): Eukaryota > Metazoa > Chordata > Mammalia > Carnivora > Mustelidae > Enhydra > Enhydra lutris. The sequence continues at coordinate 33,945,197 of NW_019154091.1, read as the reverse complement.
CATTTAAGAGATGTATGTTCTTTCTCTGGATATGCGAAACTATAGAATGGTCTCCTCCCTGGAGAAACTTAAAACATACCATCAAAAACCTGAGATATACAACCCCCCAAATTCAGGAGTTAAATCAGTGAACAAAATAATAAATGTCACAAGTCAGTATTAACTACAGCATTGAGAGGCTCTGTGTATCTCCCACCACCTACTTTCTAAGCAAACAAACAAAAGCTATTTGTAGCAGTCAAAAAGGATTGGGAAAAAAAAAAAAAAACAACAACATAAAATCAGCTACCAAAAATGTAGAACTTACAGTATGATTATAATTGTTAATCACAAGTAGTTTTCTAAATCACACTTTTTTTGTAAAAAGAAATAAAAATCTATCACTCTTATATTTATATAATCTGTGAACTCTCCCTCTGCTCCTTCCTGATGGTCTTCCCCATTATTTTCGTCACTCAGTAAAAGAGTTTGAGGCAAAGGAGTTCAGACAAAGGAATTTCAAGAAGGGAAGTTTGTCTGAGAGTGGAGAACCTGGCTCAGCCAGCACCATAATGAGACTCAAGATATTCTCCGTAGATAACCCAAGTGTCCACTGATGTTTTAATGGAAAAACACAAGTGGTATATCCGTACAAGAGAATATTATTCAGCCATTAAGATGAGTGAACTTCTGACACATGTCACAATATGGATGAACCTTGAGAACATTATGCCAAATGAAAGAAGCCAGACGCAAAAGGACAAATGTAGTATAATTCCCCTTGTGTGGGGGGAGTTAAATTCTTAGAGACAAAACAGAATAATGGTTACTGTAGGTTGAAGGGAGGATGGGATGGGAAGTTATTGTTTAATGGGACAAAGTTTCTCTTTGAGATGGTGAAAACGTTCTGGAAACTCATAGGGGTGATGGTCGCACAACACTGTGAGTGTACTTAACACCACTGAGTTGTATACTTAGCAATGGTTACAATGGTAAATTTTATGTTTTGTGCATTTTACCACAATAACAAACATGTTTTTCTAGGCACCTGGGTGGTTTAGTTGGTTAAGCGTCTGCCTCCAGCTCAGGTCATGATCGCGGGTCCTGGGATCGAGGGCTGCCTCGTGCTCCCTGCTCAGTAGGGAGTCTCCTTCTCCCTCTCCCTCTACCCCTCACCCTGCTCATGCTTGCACGCTCTCTCGCTCACTCACTCTCCCTCTCTCTCAAGTAAGTAAATAAAATCTTTATAAGAAAAAGTTAAAATTAAAATTAAAAAAAGAGTTTTAAGCACATAGGAGAAAAGCCAGAAACCAAGGTGCGCTAACAGTGACAGATCTGAAATGTGCAAGGGGAAGACTAGTGAGGACTAGCAGAGAAGGTTTGTTGAAGGCAGACTTCCTCGCAGGGTCAGTCAATTAGCTGTGTACGAAACAGTATGGAGTAGGGACTACTACAAGATCTTACAAGTACCTGGGGGCACCTGGGTGGTTCAGTCCATTCAGTGTCTCACTCTTGGTTTCGGCTCAGGTCTTGATCTCAGGGTCATGAGGTCCAGCCCTGTGTTGGGCTCCCTGCTCAGTGGGGAGTCTGCTTGAGAGTCTCTCCCTCTCCCTCTGCCCCTTCCCCTCCACACGCTCTCTTTTTCAAATAAATAAATAAAATCGTTTAAAAAAGTAAAAACAGGGGCGCCTGGGTGGCTCAGTGGGTTAAAGCCTCTGCCTTGGGCTCAGGTCATGATCCCAGAGTCCTGGGATCGAGCCCCGCATCGGGCTCTCTGCTCAGCAAGGAGCCTGTTTCCCTTCCTCTCTCTCTGCCTGCCTCTCTGCCTACTTGTGATCTCTGTCTGTCAAATAAAAAAAAAAAAAAAAAGTAAAAACAAACACTTAGAAGTGTCTGACCCATCTAAAGGCAATAATTCAACTAAAAACCAAGTAAACACTGATCAAAGTGTCTTTAGGGCAAGGGTACCAATTTCTCACTCTGGATGTTAGACATCTATGTGATGTTAGACCTACAATAGATATTTTGTTATAGGGCTTCTACTTCTAAGGACATCTTACCAGAAACCGGAGGGAGAATTTGAGGAGTGACAGAGGGAGATCAGATACAGTGACAAAACAACCACCAGCACGTGTAGTAAGCTGACTGTGTACTTGGTAAGCACTGGAAGTGTTTTACCAGTGTTGTATTTAATCCACACAACCACCTAGGAGGTAGGAACTACAATTATCCCCCACGTGATAAATGCAGAAACAGGGGCACAGAGAGGTTAAGTCTTTCCCAGGTAGGTAAGTGGAAGAGCCAGCTGGCTATCTGGTTCCAGGGTAGAGTCCCAGCCCTCAAAACATTAAAAAATTAAATTAAAATAGAGTAGATGAGCGATTCTCAAACTGGAAAACTGTTTCAAGCATACAGTGTTGAAAGAGACATGATATTGAAAGCTGGGAGCATAAATAAAGTTGGCCAATGAGGAGGAGGTCAGAAGCTCATCTCATATCCACACTTAGGTGGAAAACGAGGGATGAGAATGCATTGGAGACTAAGGATAGGTTAGAGATGGAGGAAAACACCAAGAGTGTTAATGGCACAAGACAAAAGGAAGGAGGGCTTCAAGAACCTCAGAGATACCAAATTCTACAGAGGAAGAAGGACCAAGCATAGCCTCATACCGCCAGATCAGACATAATCGCAAACAACCCCTCTAAACCCTCAGGCTTTAGAAAAGCCAAGTCTAACTCTTGCTCAAGGTACACATCCATCACTGGGCGGCTGGGGATGCTTCTTCACATTGATGAGCTCTGTCCAGGAACCAGGCTCATGGAGTGGCAACCTTCAGAATTGCCCTTTGCCATGGGCGAGAGAACGGGAGAGCAGCTGCCTAAGGGCTAGCTCTTACGACGTTTTGCCTATATGTGCACCTGTCACTTCCATTTCTACTGTGTTGGCCAAAGTCAGTCATGGGGCCACATCCAAATTAAGGGGGGGGGGGCAGGGAAGTGAAATTCTACCATAAACCTAAATGAAATTAGAAATATTTGGTGAATAGCACTAATAACTACCACATTACCCCCAAGAGTAGTCTCCATAACAATATACCCCCTAACATTTACAGATTAAAAACATTTCTTGCATATATTATCTCATGCATGTCCCACAAATCAAGGTCTATATTATTATTCCTATTTTAAAGCTGAGGAAAAGGACTCAGAGAAATTAACTTACTTGCCCAAGGTCAGAGTGTCGGGGATGGGTTTTGAATCCTAATTTCCTGACACTTTGTCCAGTCCAGGACTGTTTCTCTGAGGCCTCCAGGCAGATAGATGAGGGCAGATGCCAGACCTCGGTGGTTGAGGAATCAGTTGCAAGTGAAGAAAAGGAAGAGTTTCACTAAGAAATTTAGATTTGACCTTGCAGCCACAGGAAGTTTCCTAGCTGGAGAGTGACATATTGAAAGGGATGTTTTAGAAGGCTTAATTCACAGCTCTGCCTCAGACAAGCGGACACACACTCCTGGAAGAATTATTCATTGTTTCAGCCTTTTGGGAAAGTTGTTTGGCAATATGGATTGGGAGTCTTGGTAAGAAAATTCATTCTCAAAAAAAAGAAAGAAAGAAAAAGAAAAGTTTGTTCTCTAGAACTCCTAAAAGAATATAATCAGATAAGGATTAGTAATAACATTAATATTACTGGAAAATATTTTCATCAAAAAAATATTTTTCTGAAAAAATTTTTAAGTACCCCAAAATAGACACACAAGAATATTTTCAATTTCCCCACAAGATAGAACATAAGGGAAATTTTCAAACAACAGTTTTGAAGAATTTTCAGTGGCATGGGAAAAATCCTCCTGATACGAACTGAAGAAAGCAGAATATAAATTTATACAGCGTTAAGGCAATTATGAAAATATACACACATACATATATTCTCTGGGTGTTTGGATTACGAATGATTGTATTTCATCGAGACTTTCCTGGGTTTTCTAATTTTCTACAACAGATATATGTTACTTTCATGTATATGAAAAAATTAGTAAAAATTACAATAAGCCATAGAAGTTATACAAAAGAATAAAAGTCATAAAAAGAAAATAAAATTGACAACCACACAGGTTAAATTACAAGAATAGAAGCCAAAAAAAAAAAAATACAGCCTTTTCTGGGGGGCACCGTGGAAGAGGATGGTCTGTCGTTGTTCTGTTTCAACTAAAACGTGTAACATGGGGCACCTGGGTGGCTCAGTCATTAAGTGTCTGCCTTTGGCTCAGGTCATGATCCCAGGGTCTGGGGATCGAGCCTCGCATCAGGCTCCCTGCTCATCGGGAAGCCGGCTTCTCCCTCTCCCAACCCCCCTGCTTGTGTTCCCTCTCTCGCTCTCTCTCTATATGTATCAAATAAATAAATAAACATCTTTAAATCTCTAGAAACTCTAAAAAAATAAAATAAAAATAAAAAATAAAATAAAATAAAACATGTGACACCACATGTGAGCAAGGGGCACGGCCACCAATGGGAAGGGCTCGGTTATCAACCACAGAAGCAGACCTGTGGGAAAGACCACCAGTCACACACCCTCACTGCATTTAGCCACCCTGTCTTTATTTTTTTTTAAAGACTTTATTTATTTGTTTATTTGACTTATTGTCAGAGAGAGAGAGAGAGAGTACACAAACAGAGGGAGCAGCAGGCAGAGGGTGAAGCAGGGTCCTTGCTGAGCAGTGAACCCGATGTGGGACTCGCTCCCAGGACCCTGGGATTAGGACCTGAGTTGAAGTCAGATGCTTAACCAGCTGAGCCACCCAGGTGCCCCCTTTCCTGTATATTCTTCTTTTTTTAAAGATTTTATTAACTTATTTGACAGAGAGAGACACAGGAAGAGAGGAAACACAAGCAGGGGAAGTGGGAGAGGGAGAAGCAGGCTCCCCACCGAGCAGGGAGCCTGATGTGGGGATTGATCCCGGGACTCTGGGATCATGACCTGAGCCAAAAGCAGAGGCTTAACCGACGAAACACCCAGGCATCCCTTCTCTTTGTTTTTGTTTTTGTTGTTTTTGTTTTTGTTTTTGTTTTGTTTTAGTGGCCCCTCTCTTTAGCAAAAGGAAAGGAACAGAATTAATCGTAACATTAGTCAGAATGTTACACTTGCACAGCTAGGTGTCACTGCGTTATGGTTTAGGAAAAATCTGGCCTGAGAATAAAGAGACCTGAGCTCCTGGACTCTGTGCTAAACTCCTAATATCTTGGGAAAATCAGAACCTCAGTTTTCCTTATCCTTTGAAAAGCACAGTGCTAAAATAAGTGATCTCTAAAACATTTTCCATCCTTAAATCCTATGGCTATTTAAATCCATATTAACTTCATGACAAACCAACCGATAAGTGAATGTGTATACAAAATTCTCAATGAGACCACCCACCAAATCAAACTGAATTGGAATGTATTTCTATGTGTCCCTATTCTGGGTGCCATCCTAAATTAAAACAGAGTCCTTTCTCTAGCTTCTAACATTTCCAAAAACAGATCGTAGATGTAAAAGAAAAGTTAGTTGTTAGATTTTTTTTTTAATATTTACAATGGAATTTCTTTCCCCAAAGACTAAAAACAGTCCAGTCAGAGGTGGAAAGTGGGAAACACATGTCAACACAAACACACCACAAACAACAACCCTTTGGTGTTACCCACCTTATTTGATAGGATGAGCTTGTCTTTTTTCTTTTAGATACCATTGTCTTCAAGTAAGAAATTTAGGGGAACATGAAAATATAAAAGGCGACTTAATTTCATTAAGTAGGGATGGGAGATCTAAAACCAATCCAAATCAACTGAATTTCCAAATAAAGAACAAAGCTTTCACTTAATACAAAAATATCTTAAAGCAAGATTCAGCAAACCTCTTGAAAAGCTAGATGGTAAAAATAACGGCTTTGCAGGCCAGAAGATGGTCTCATTCATGACTACTCAACTCTGTCTCTGTAACACAAAAGCAGTCATAGACAATATATGAATGAGTGAGTGTAGTCGCTATGTTCCAATAAAACTTTATTTATAAAAACAAATGGCTAGCCTGTTTGTCTTTCCCTGTTATAAAGCGTATTTCCTAGTCATGCATCCAGTTAAGGTGAGGCAAGAAGGGTGAAAAGAAAGAGGAAGAAAAACGTAAGGAGCAGGAAGACAGGTGAAAGGGGAAGAACCAAGGGGAAGGGAGTCAGAGCATGCCAGGAGGGTAGTGATTTGAGCCTGGAGAGGAAATTAAGTAATACCTACACAGAAGAGGACAGTGTAGAAATAGGGAGAAAAAAAAAGAGGGAAAACAGAGGAAGAGAGAAAGACAAAGTGATGAAGAGAAGCAGCACAGAAGCTGGAAATCTATTTCTACCGTGGTCACTGGGCCACAGAGAAAAATGCCCTGCATCATTTATAAACAAGAAACACATAGAACTAAACTTAGCAGAACTTTTTTTCCCTAAGAGGTAAATTAAAAAAAAAAAAAAAAGTCTGACTTACAGCTTTAAACTTTTATTAAATAAAACAATTTTTAAAAATAATTTGCAATAAACACAGACTGAAGGAGAAAGACTAAAAGCGAAGACATGCAAAGAAAAGGGATGTACGGAAGGGAGTGCCAAGTGGGGACAGGGGCAGGGTGGTGACCACCAGCAGGGAAGAAAAAAAAGGTCAATTTTCCCTGACCTTGGTATTTGTTCTCTGGAATTCAAAGTGCCAAGTTAGATCTGAAACCTCTGGTCTTGCTGGAGACCTCCTGGGAAAAATATTCTGCTGGACCAGGCCCCGCCATGACATGGTAGCTGTACCTGCTCCCCGGGCCTCCCAACCCATCCCGAGCCCAGTGGTCTCAGCCTACCAACCACTTGTCCTTCCAGAAATGGCTCAGTGTCCAATTCCCCACTGGCACACCACGAACTCAGTGTGTTCGCTGGTCTTTAATGATAAGGGTGGAAAATTAACCCTGGGTCCACTTCCTCATAAACTGGTCACACCTTAGTGTTTCCTTCCAATTACAAAATATACCAAAAGGACATCCAGACCTAGGGGTCCCCTGGCATTTTAGTTCTAATGACTGAAGTTCTGTCTGTTCTTCAGGTCTGACCTTCTAAGCCTCATAACCTGAGATGGGAGTGTGAGGAAAGAGAATTGAAGCCCTCATATCTATTGGGCAGAATTACACTTAAACCATCTTAAGGGGGGTACCTCCCACCCTTCGGCCCCCTTCCATTTCTTTCTCTAGCACGCTCTCTCTCCTCCAGAGACAACTCAGACAGCCTCTTTTCAATCCGTACTTGGCTTTCAATCACACTCACATTCAGGAAGTTCTTCTTTACATTTAACCCAAATCCCTTCTGCTACGGTTAAAACCCGTTCCGTCAGTGGAGATTCGGAACAGCTGGTTCCCATTCTCTTTATGGCAACTCTTCTTCAAGATTCATAGGCTTATGCAGAATGTCCATACCAACTACACCTAAGGCACAGAGCTTCCTTTTCCTTAGCATTTTCCAAGAATATTTTCCTATACAGTTACTGATGACCAATTCCTTAGTTTGCGAAGAGCTGACTCATGGAGCGAATTTCTAGAGCTAAAGAAAGACAACAGCTGCTCTCCAATTACTCAAGGGTTTACCTGAATTTTAAATACTTCTGCTTTTGTGAAGACACTGTCAGTTTGAGGTTTGGGACAAAACAAAGACTAAAACTAGGGCAGAATGCTTATGGCTGAGTAGGGAAGCATGTGGGAATGACCAATCTTTGGCCAACTGCCTACAGCTCTGGTCAAGAATATCGCCCCTTTGCGTAAGGCAAGGCATTTTAGAATTCTGACAAATGGCACCCAATGTTGGTCTCTCACTTAAATTTGTAACTCTACCCCTCACCCCACCATCATATATCTCAAACTATTTCTTCTCTATAGGATTAACAAACAAAACAAACAAACAAAAAAAACCCTGGAGCAAGACAAAAGATCTTCAGCTTACCCTTAGGAGCAAACGACACATGTTCTTGAACATCTGGGCTTTTCCCAAGCTATTTTTTTCCATTATTGTCAAGAGAAAAGAACTTGAGTGGAATGTTTCTCCACAGAAGCATAAGTCTATAATACTCCCTGTTGATTACATATAAAAGACACAAAATATTAGTTTATTAAAAGCAGCTTCAACTGTTGCTGTGCAAAGCAGTTCTCCGATAGAACAGATTTATGAAGTAACAGCTGAAAGGTATGCAGATCACAAGACACATGACAAATGTACTTTATTACACGGATCAGAAATACCATATGTACTAGCAGTTACTGTACAATGATACACAACACCAAACTAAGACCCTTTAAAGGTTTTGCCGATATTGAAAACTTATAAAGGAACAATGTGAGAGTGAGAAAGTGTTTCATAAGATAGCATAATGCCAAGACAAGTAATTGTTTTAGGAAATTAAATACATTCTGCATATTATAAACAATGTATTATAGAACTATGCCATTTTCAAAATTGAAATGCAAACAACTTTACCCCATTCATTGTTTAAAGCAGATGTTTACAAAGATTTTCCATCCTTTACAGTGGAACTTAAAGGAATAAATCCAGACTTAACAACATTAACAAATTTAAGATCTCAGATTTTGTTATTTCCACCCAAAAGAGACTTAAGCCTGTAATCATGGGGCACCAACAGATTGTAAAGAGTAAAATAAGCACAACACGTTTCAGACATGACAACTTCCGGCCAGGCATTTCTTAGCCAAAAAGGACTTTCGCAGGTTTCAACCCAATTTCCAAGTACTACGTTTGAATCCACTCTGCTGTGTTCCAGCCAAGTGGCTCTCCAACCCCCCACCCAAGTTTGATAGGATAAGGCCCCGAAAGCTGCCTGTTCCATTTTCCATATCAGTTAGAAGGTTCTTCCTTAGACTGAATCAAAGTCTGTCCCTCTGAACCCACCATCCGGGCATTCGTTCCACAGTCTAGGGCAGCCTTGCTCACATCTTAATAGGTGCATAACTTGAGGCACGTATACTGACCTCTTCAAAGGTATTTCCTCTTCCGAAAATCGGGACAAGAGTATTGATCCTCAGCAATGATGCCTCAGCATCATTTTAAGGATTAAATGAAATAATACAGGTAAAGCATTTAACACAACATGCTCTAAATGTTGGTTGTGATCATTACTATTATTCTGCCAAATAGGTCTTATTTGACATCACGTATTTTTCTCTTGCTCTGAAATAGGTGACGACTCTTGGCATTCAACTACATGAAATTTAGGGTTTTCTGTAAGCAGACACAAATCTGGCCCTGGCTCTCCTGCTGCCTCATGAGGCTCCGGAAACAGTCAAGTGGCCTTTGACCTGGCTTGAGTCCCCAACAGTTCTCCACGCACACCCCTCCCTACCCAGCATTTCCTTGTAAAATTAGTGTGTGCTGCAGGGGCATTTCGGGAAAAAGGATCATATCTTGTGACCAGCACGGACTTCAGTCACTCTGCCAGGTGGCATCAGAAGTTGGTCACTTGGCTAGCAGGCTGCTTCACAGCCCCGCATCTCCTTCTCGAGTGCGATATTTATAAACTTGGGAATTCCTCCACATCTCTTCGGATGATGCCCATTTATGGTGTGGCCAGGTCTGTGCTGATTTAAACTATACGCCCCTAACCCTCACAGTCACAAACAATCCATTGCAGGTATTTAAACCAAGGTATTTATAGCCAGTTATTTTGAATTTTCCAACTCCCCAAAATCATATCCCAGATACAGAAATCCGAATTTTGAAAATACCCAAATTTCCTAATGAACAAATATATTCCATGGTGTATTTATTCTAGGCAGCATAGGGGAGGAACAAACATATCTACATCAGTGTGACAATAGGGAAAAAAAAAAGATGTACTCAAAGCCACTCCTTGACTCGGCCTAGAGCTTCGACTGCGGCTCACATGACTCTCTGGGCGGTCCTGCACCACTGACTCGGGCCCACACCTTTAAAGAACTGGGGTGGCCCATTCTACAGGAGTACTACCTATGGAGCTCCAGTCTGGGTTAGACTGAAATTTGAGAAAAGGTCTATAAATCGTGAGCCTGCAAAATGGATTGAACCCAACAGAGGTGTTGCTGGGAGGATTAAGTGAGTTAATACTTTGACTGAAGAGTTTAGGATTAAGTAATATAGACAAGGCTTGTTTAACAGATAACAAATAAATAAAATCAATGTTGAGTCCCCTTAATTTCTTAAAAACAAAAATGAAATGTTCTATTCAAGTCCTATGGTGATTTAGGCCCCTCTACTTCCAAAAAGTGATTTGGTGCTTAGATTGAGCTCCATCTGGTGGTTTTACAGCAATTCTCTGGAACACAGGAGTCAAATAAATGAACAATTTTAAAAAGCTAAGCTAATTGTGTAAAAGACGAAAGGACGATGCTGTACTTAACATAGGACCCTTAAGAATAAAGCAACAAAGAAAAGAACTTTCGTGGACTGTACCCCTGTACAGTACTGACATTTTGGAATGTCAGTCTAAATTTCCTGCCAAGCTTTGGAAGTGGGAAGAATCTTGCTGGCCAACCAGTTCAAGACGCCTCAGAGGCCCCAGTCACAGCCTCGTGCAAGACAACTTCTCTCTCAGACCCACTTGTCGAGAAGTCCTAGGATATCTGAAAGCATGTTTCCCAAGTACGTTTTCCAAGAGTGCGTTTTTGATTTATCATCTTAAGTGAAATCCTGAACAGACACATTTCGTCATTGGACAAACATCAGTGAATGTCCTAATATTGAGAGGCCCTGGATGAGAGCTCAAAGTTGTTACCACTGGAGTCAAATTAGAAGTTACCCACCACAGAACACACAAACATATCCCTGGCATTGGCCTCTGATGTCAACTTCAAGAAAATCCAGGGGCACCTGGGTGGCTCAGTGGTTAAGTGCCTGCCTTCGGCTCAGGTCATGACAACAGGGTCCTGGGATCGAGCCTGCGCTGCAGGAAGCCTGCTTCTCCCTCTCCCACTCCCCCTGCTTGTGTTCCCTCGCTCACTGGTCTCTCTCTGTCAAATAAATAAATAAAATCTTAAGGAAAAGAAAAAAAAGAAAGAAAAGAAAATCCAGCTACAAAATACCGGACAACGCTGCTAAATTTTAAGTAGGCATCAAGTGTTCTTTTCTTTGTTGCTTTATTCTTAAGGGTCCTAGGTTAATACGGTCAATTCCTATGATGGCCTAACAAATAAATAACTCAGCTAGTATATTTAGGCCGATATTGCCATTGGCTTAGATGTTGTTAGCAACTTTATTTCATGGATACACATGTATTTACTTTTTCCTCACAAACTATTTGTTGTGCACAACTATACCAAAAGGCAAAAAAAGGCCATGGGTAACATTTTCTTCCCAACTCTTTTCTATTAGCTTTGAGAAAAACCTATTTTAAATATCTAAAAACTATCTACTAAACTTTTGGTGAACTAGTCACTGAGTAAATTGAGAAGTGTCTATTATATAAGATAATCTATATAATATAATCTACTAGATAAGATTTTACTGGCACTGAATTTTATCAATTTAAATCTCCTCAAAGACTTTGGTCATGTCCTCCTATTCCTCTCTATGACGGTGTCATAACCTAGCAGTGTGCCTGGCATGAATCTGTGTCTTGATGACTAAGTGACTTTATTCTAATAAATCTCACTTATAACTTGGTTATCCTCTAAGCTAACAGCCTCTTCTACGTAGATGCCCAAAACCTCCTCGGTCTCCTTCCCTGTGTCCTGAGCATGTGGAAAAGTCCCTAGCACATAGTAGGCATTCAATCAGTGTTATTCCAGTGAACATGTAAGGATGGTTAAAAGGACTACAGGAAAATTTCAGAGGGAATAAAAAGTTTAAATTCCTTAACTAAAAATAAATTTAAATAAGGGTGAAATTATTAAACTGTAGCAAGACATGACTTAACAGAAGTCATCTCATTTTACCTGCATTTCTGACAGCATATTCTATCCTTCAGAACACTAGCTTGAAAGTCAAAGTTGAACAGTTCTCTCGACTGTTAGATCTCTAGAATACTATACTAATACTTTCTGTGAATCTTCAAGTATGTAGCATTTCCCAAACTGATGTGACTATTAAATGTGTTTCTCACCATGCATTCAGAAAAACTGCGTCTGAGAAACATACTCTGGAGAATGCTGTGTTATATTAGGCTATATAATATAAAAACTGAAGACCATTAAACTAGTTTTCAGGATATTCTATCTCCTGAACAGATGGAGCATACAAATTGTAGATGTTAATACTCTACCCAAAAACTTCAGTTTTTTTTTAAACAATTTAATTGAAGGTGGTCTTCTCTACTACTAGAAAACTTGAAGGATAGGTGAAAGAAAAGCTCTTCAAGATCTTGACAAAATATCTTTTACTCTGAATTAAACAAAAGCAAAACTCCAAACAAGAAATGCTTCTACTCACATTGTATTTTAAATTGTATAAAAGTTTTCTTTAAACCTGAATCACCTCAAATTTGTCAGTAGGTCTTTTTTTCTTCGTCTTTACTGAGACCAAATAGTTACAGCCACAGTAACACTTGAGAGAACTGTGATATCTGAGAATCCCTTCACACTGCACAGCATCCAATTAAAGTACCAGCGTAGCTCTCATTTATCAATGAGAATATTTTATTCAAGATCCCAAAACAAAGTTGAGGAGTTAAGGTGGGTTTGAATTGAAGAACAGGGTCAAGTTAAATCTGGAAACAAAGTTTTCGCTTGGTGGAAGTTGAAATCCATGTATACATTCTAATCAAAGACCTGTCCCATGTAGGGGTTTTCAAGTTTTTAAGAGTCTACCAGGCCAAACCCTTGGCCGCCTTTGCTGCTTTTGCTTTGCTTTTCCCCTTCCCTTTTTCTCGCTTTGCCTTCAGCCTTTTCCTTTGTCTCTGGTTCATCCATATGGGGTACTGTCCATGCTGGTCTAGAAGACTCTTTTTGTTTCTCTTAATTTCAGTCTCCATTTTCATGTCATCTGAATAAGAGACAGAAAACTATTAATGCTCATCAATGAAGAAACAATCTAATGAAAAAGGATGTTAAGGCAATAAGAACATGAGACTTGAAAGTGGTCTGAAACTATAAAAGAAAAAAAAATCCCTTTTTCTGTGGAGCACTCTTTGACTAACACTGAAAACTTTTCACAGCACATTCAATGGACTCGGACATCCTCCGATGTATTCCTACAACTGTGAAAGACATGAAAAGTACTTATAAGGAACTAGAGATGTCATTTAGTCACTAAGAAACTTTCTGAAGAATGTGTCATGAGTGTCCATCTTTGGAATAGAAAAGTTAAACAGGAAACATGCATTTAGACTGTGTAGGTTTGTGTCACTGCATGAAAGGTAAGTGTATGGCTGTGAGTATATGTGCGTTAGAAGAACATTTCTCAGTGCTTTCCTGAGCTAAATAAGACAGCTGAACCTATTAAGAGCAACCATGCTTTTAATGGACAGGCCTTAGATGCAAATGAACTATCAGGAACGGCTGGCCACTTCCCAAAAAGTGTACTTGGAAGGAGTGGGGTAGTAAGCAACAAGACTGTGATGACAGAGATGGGCAGATGACAAAGAAAAATCTGGATGGGGGGGCTTGGCTGGCTCAGTCAGAGGAGCATGTGACTCCTGACCTCAGGATCCTGAGTGTAGAGGTTACTTAAATAAATAAAAACTTAAAAGAAAGAAAGAAAAAGAAAACCTGGATATACGGGCGCCTGGCTGGCTCAGTTGGTAGAGCACGTGATTCTTCATCTTGGGGTCATGAGTCTGAGCCCCACACTGGGGGTAGAATTTACTTAAAAACAAAATTATATGAAAGAAAAGACAGGAAAGAAAGGGAAGGAAGGGACAAAGAGAAAGAAAGAAAAGAAAGGAAAGAAAGGAAGACCTGGATATACACTGGGCTGCGCCTCTTTCTTACCCAGAAAACACGCAGAGATCCAGCTCCACTGAACAGAAGACCTGGCAGGAAGCCTGGTGCGGCCACGCTACGGTACATCTATCACCAGCCTTATCTGCTGTGAATGGTTTGCCCGGAATGTCCCTCTCTGGGAACTTACCAGGGTATACAGGGTCTTTCAGGATCTCCACTGCCTGACCTAACATTAATTCATTTATCTGGTTCACTTTTGGTCTCCTCCGATATAATGTAAATCACATCAGGATGGAGGCCAGTTCCCTTGTATTTATCATGTTTCCTCAGTGCCTAGAATAGTGCCTGCTACAGATCAGCCATTCAATAACCAGTTGTTGAATGATTATTTTACGTACTGCTCTAGGTGCTGGGGATACAATGGTCCAAACGTGCTGTCATGGAGCTTACGATGTTCTGTTGAAGGGAATATAACAAAGCAAACTGTAGCCTGTGTTAAGTGGATTTAAAAAAAAAAAAAAGTACCAGAACCAGATTACATAGGACCCGGTAAGCTCTGATGAGCACATGGAAAGACAATGAGATGTTTTAAGCAAGGGAATCCATAACTTACGGTAGGTGAAAGAAGTCAGACACAAAAGGTCACACGTTATATGATTTCTTTTATATGAAATAGCCAGAACAGGTAAATCCATAGATACAGAAAACACATTAGTGGTTGCCAGAGACTACGGGAAGGAAGGAAGAAAAGGCACAAACTGTACAGGGTTTCCTTTTAAGGTGATGAAAATGTTTTGGAAAGAGGTGATAGTTGGCCAACATCATCAATGTACTAAATACTACTTACTATATACTTTAAAATGGTTAATGTTATATGACTTTTACCTCAATGACCAGAGAGCCAATGGGTAGAGGCAGTGTACATATGAGGAAACACGAGTGTTAAGAAGCTTCAAGGAGAGCTGAATAAAGCAAAAGACTGAGAAATGTGAGATCAAGGGGAGGATTTTTTTTTTTTTTTTCAGAAGAACATTCCAGAACACAACGGTTGAAGAAACAACCCAAGGGAGAAGAGAGATTGATAAGCAGGATACATGCGGACAGCCTTTGAGAATGGAGAGGATTCAGGACACAAATAGAGAAACTGGCCTTTGAGAGAGTATCAGCAAGCGGGAAAACGTCTCTGATTGGAGGGCTGAGGATCGCTGCTCCCCTCCTTGGACACCACATAAAATAATTCTATTTTAAGAGCCTGATTATCATGCACGCTTATTTCAGTTTGTTGCCAAACTGTTACAGGATGCGAAAACCAATGAGTCTTTTCCCTTGCTGAAACTAATATGCTGATATACACAGCGTCCCTCTGCAGACTATGATTAAGACAGAGGTAACTAGAATCTGTCAAAATCGAATACAGATTTTGAAAAATCCCCTTTTTTCAGGAAAAGGACATAATGGTGTACAAGGATTCTTAGAATGGGAACCAGATGTTGCAAAGGATAAAATGAATAAAGATCTTCCACCTTGCCTAGTCCCTGACTGAATAGTGTACCCTTCCAACAAGGATGCGTCTATGTCTGTCTACTCCTGTTGTACTTTGTACAACTGAGACACTCGGGCTACTGGATAAGTACCTGAGGCACAATATGAATAATCCAAAACATGCCTATTCACATGACCAGCTTTAAAATAGTTCAGCATAAACTACCTAGCAGCATTATAAGTCTTCAAAAAATTACACGGGCATGGCAGGAGGCTTGTACGAAGCATGTGCAGCAAAGAACGGAGGGCAAAGAGGGAAAAAGTCACAAAAGAAAATTGATAGAATTACTATTTGTAAAATGAAGCACATAAACTCACCTTTTTCATCTTGTACCACACACTGAGTTTTCTCTTGACAATGTTTGGGTACCACCACAGTTGCTATCTCTTGAACATCTTTCATTAAAACATCACTATCTATTTTAAGAATACTTTTCAGTCGGCTGAGTTCCTTTGGGGCATTCTTTTTTCTCTTTTCTGCACGCATCTTCCTCTTCCACTTACTCCGTAAGCTTTTAGCCATACTTTACCTGGAAAGCTAACAGAAATACAAATACAAAAGCAAAAATTTGCTATTAAAGAAAGAAGGGCAAATCCTTGGAAAACCAGGTCAAAAGGTATCTCTACAGAACATGAACAAATGGAAGGTAAAACTCCTCACTCTGTTCATGATTTATGATGGCATAATGAATTACGTGAGGGTCAACATGTCATATATAGCCATTAAATAACAAGAGCACCAAATTAAACTCCCTGTGGCCGCTGGCAAGCTCTAAGTCAAGCCAATTTCTGAAAACTCCTGGAATTTCCATAAAGATGCAAAAATTTAATTTCCCCCCAAATGCAAAGAGCATCATCAACTTATATTTATACAACTTACAAATTACAAAATGTTTTTTGGGGGGAGGGGGAGGGTTGTGTAATTTTAAAGTAGGCTCCATGTGCAGCTTGAACTCAGCACCCTGAGATCAAGATCTGAGCTAAGATCAAGAGTCTGACTTACCTGACTGAGCCTCCCAGGTGCCCCCAAAATGTTTTTATAAATACTTTTAAACCTGATTTCCTCCAAGCCTGTAGGGCATCCCACCTGTCTTCCTCATTATCCTCCCCTCAATTCAATGTAGCTATTTCAAGCTTGTCTATTTCCACTCCTGCTGTTCTTCACCCCTCAGCCTCATCCCTGAATCCTCCACAAAGCAGTTAGTATGAGCTTTTTTTTTTTTTTTTTTTTTTTTTAAAGAGAGAGACTAAGAGTGCCAGCAGGGGTAGGGGCAGAGGGAGAGGGACATACAGAATCTTAACAGGCTCCAAGTTCACAACCCTGAGATCATGATCTGAGCTGAAATCAAGAGTTGGGACACTGACCCAACTGAGCACCCAGGTGCTCCTAGTGTAAGCTTTAAACTTTGAGCTTTTCATTCTTTTTTTTTTTTTAAAGATTTTATTTATTTGACGACAGAGATCACAAGTAGTCAGAGAGGCAGGCAGAGAGAGAGGAGGAAGCAGACTCCCTGCTGAGCAGAGAGCCATGTGGGGCTCCATCCCAGGACCCTGGGATCATGACCTGAGCCGAAGTTAGAGGCTTTAACCCACTGAGCCACCCAGATGCCCCTGAGCTTTTCATTCTTTCATGGGATTCTTTACTAATATCCCACCTCATATTCATGATCTATAAGATTATTTTGACCTAGCCCTGCCTCCTTCAACTCTTTTCTCACCTCATGATCCAAGCTCCATGCCATCCCCAAGTACCAATTACACCTGAGAAGAGTTAACTCAATGAAAACCTAGGGACAGTGTGGGGGAGGAAGGAATTATGGGTATCACAGAGGGTTTGGAGGAAGGCTTCTGGGAGTGATTTGCGACTTTATCTTGATTGTGCTGATGGATGTTTGTATACATATAGGAAAACTTGTATTACACACTTTAAACATGTGTAATTTATTATACACAATCAAGCAATTAAATAAAACATTAAGACATGATTTTGGAAAAAAAGAAAGAAAAATTTACAAGTCCCAACCAGGTCCACTTTAGCACCTTTCCAATGTGCTGCCCCTATGCCTGGGAGTGATCTTCCCAACGCTTGCACCTTCACTTAAGTACCTCAGAGACAGCTTCTCTGATCCCTACACCTATAGACTCCCCTCCTTTTATTCTCCACCATATCATCATTTTCTTTCCTTTTAAATGGAATCTGGAGTTATATACTTTATTTTCTGTCATTCCCGGTGGACTGTGGGCTCCACGAAGGCAGAGGCTAACTAAATAGACCTTGCTCACCGTTGGATCCCCCAAAGCAGTGCCCATTTGTTGAATGGCTAACTAATGGAGTACCAGTTTTTGGACGTCAGCAATCAAAACTCACTCTGTTCCCGTCCACAACAACCCTAAACTTCGAGGGGCAGGTATAGAAGGGTTGCGGTAAACGGCCTTGAGGGCCCAGATTAACCTAAGCGAGACCACCGAAGAAGGAGGGCTCCTCCTCGCAAAGAGCACAGGGAAGCCGGGGGCCACTACCAAGACCACGGGAGACCCTCGTCCTTGAAACAGGTCTGCGTCTCCCCCGGACTCAGTCTTGCCCAGAGACGGATCGGGCTTGAGACGAGATTCTCTAGGGGCGACGGGATCCAGCGACAAGTTCCACAGCCCACTACACCGAGAAAGCAGAGAACTCACCGGGAAACTCACCGACTACATTCAGAAGCACGCTGACCGGAAGCCTCCGCACTTCCGCCTTCCGGCAGCCCCGTCTACAAACCGCAGGGAGTCCCGGGCGGGCGCACGGCACGCCGGGAGCCAAGATGCCCCGGAAAGCCTCAAGAGGCGGAGTCTCCGGAGTCCGGCGCCCGCGTACTTCCTTTGATGGGCGGGCGACTCTGGAGCTTGGCTCCTCCCTCGTGGGTTTCCAGGAGGGATTTGGACAATGCGTAAAATAGTGGTGGAGGCTGGGCGTGAGCGGGTTAGCTCGGACCGACCCTGCCTGCCAAAGAGTGAGCTCAGAGCCGACCTTCACTGCGCAGGTCCTGCGTCAGATCACGTGTTCTTTGAGAAGCGTTATTGAAATATTTTTTGCTTAAATTTTCCCATCTGGGGTGATGATCTCAGGAATGTACCATTTGTCAAAACTGATCAGGAAACAGAGGGCAAGCTGGGGACAAAGTATAAGCTGACACCCTGCAATCTCCCCTCCACTTCTAGATGGGAAACGTGTGACATTCTTCCAGGAATTTCCCAACTGTTATTAACATTAACATTAGTGTTAATACCTTGCTAGAGGGAAGAGAACCTTACCTGGACAATGTCAAGACCTCTGTTATCTTGTAAGTACTTTGGAGGTCCGTCCTCTTTAGCATATCAAAGTTCCTTTGAAACCTCCCTTTTCCTTACTACCTACCCCCAGGTCGGGAGTATATACGCTCCTCAAGACAGTGTGTGCTGCAGCAGCTCTTTCTGCACACAGGTCCTGTCCCCGTGCTTTAATAAAACCACCGTTTTGTATCAAAGACGTCTCAATAATTCTTTCTTGGTCCTCGGCTCCCGACTCCACCCCACCAAACCTCACCTACATTCCAAAACCACACTGTTAGTATATTTAAAAATCTTTAATTCATTTCCTCATTGCTACATAAGTATGCATTCTGTGATAGGCTCTGTGTTGGTTATACAAAGATGACTGAAACTAAACTACGGGCTTCAGGAAACTTTAGCTCCTGAGGGAGGGTCGAGGCTTAAGAGTCACTCTGAGATCCAGCGGGAAGAATCCCCTGGGACCCCAGGCACAGTGGGGAGCCTGACTGGAAGCATACTGGTTGCTACACAACAAGCACCAGCCAGTAGGGCCTCTCCCATGGAACGCCCAATCTGAATAATCACTCAGTGAGGACTACAAAGGCTTTCTGGGATTCAGCTGGTGACCCCATGATGTCTAGGTGGTGGACATATAGGTGGTGGGGACTTCAAGGCAAAACTCTACAAAGATGAACATAACTCTGGGAAAAGAGAATTGGGGATGGGTGGTATGTCAGGGCCTACACAGCTATTTCTTATTATGGAGGGCATAGCACTTTTTTTTCTAATTGTATATGTTTATTACTTTGATAAAAAACACACTCTGTCATCAACCTGCTCTTCCCTCCTGTACTCACTGGTACCTGTATCTGGACTGGTCTTACCTTTTTCTTCTCACAGAGAAAGTAGTGTTTTCCTGTCTCATTATCTGTGGCCTAGATCAGTAGTTCTCAGACTCTGCTTCACTTTGTAATCACCTGAGCCATTTAAAAAAATCCAACTGTCTGACCTCACTCAAAGTAATGAAATCAAGTATCTGTGGGTGAAGCTTAGGGATTTTTTAAAGTTCTACAGGTGATTCCAGTGTCCAAGAAGTTTGAGAACCAGCAGTCTAGATTCTTGCTAATCTGAGGTCTACAGAATAGTGGTATCAGCACCACTTGGGAGCTTGTTAGAAATGCAGAATGTCAGGTTGCACTCCAGACTTACTGAAAACATTTTAATAAGACAACCCAGGGATCCAGGTTGAAGTTTATGACTCTTTGGTCTACATGTCACCCCATTCCTTCTCTTTTGGGTATTTCATCACTGCTCCTTCTGCATCTATCAATTTCTTCAGCTGTCTCCACTGATTTCTTCTCCAAACACATTCAATTCCTTTATATAATAAAACAAAACAGAAAAAAAAAAAACCAGAACAAAAAAAATTGAAAACAAAAACTCTAGAGTACTCCCTGTATTCCACTTTTTACTAATTACCTATATTCCCCCCCATTTTCTTCATAATTCATTTTACTGAATATATTATGTACACATTTTCTCCTTTATTTTGGATCCAGTTGTTTATTCATTGTAATCTGGAATCTTCTACCATGACATGGAAACTGCTCTTCAAAAACAGCCAGGAAATTTTAATGGACTAAAATATCCTTATTTTCACTATGTGTAACATTTGAAACTATTGATGTCATTCCATACACAGCCCTTTTAAGCAGTTACCCCTCTAACTTCATGATACTGCTGGAAATACTCATAAGCAGGCTCTCATTGATCTTGATTACTCTAAATCCTAGGTTTTGTCCTGCTTTCCCTCAAAAAATTAATGTAAAAGGTATATTGTAAATATGTTTCAATGAAAATAAATAAAATCTATAATACAAAAAAAAAAAAAAAAAAAAAAGAATAAGCAAAATTCCCAACTGTTCCAAAAAGGCCCACAGCTGGCTGCTGACACTACAAATCTCCCAAAGTGCATCAAGTGGATCAAAGCATGGTTGTGGGGAGGCCTGCAGGGAAAAATGTAAGCAGGCAGGCAGAGTCCACTGTGCCTTTCACAAAATTACATTCCGTACAAACAGTTCTCAGATACTGCTCTTTCTCTGTTTTCCTCCTACTTCTGGCTATACTTTGTACCTTGCGTGTGGAGTTGATCACTCTGTCCGAGTCCTGCTAATTCCACTTTTTAAATATATTTCTGGAGTCTGCATATTTTCACCTTTACTTTTTATTAGAAATTGAAGTTGTATGTACCCTTTATTCAGCAATTCCGCTCCCAGGTATATCCCCCTGTCTAGGCAAACTAGTATCTGTGCACACTGAGACACATAGGGACAAACACAGCAGCACTGATTTTGACAGTAAAAAAGAAGGAACCCTATAAAATTCTTCAACAGGAGAAAGTACAAATAATTATGGTTCACTGGCAGAATATAATAGTCTGCATCAGTGGTTTTCAAACTTCTTGGTCTTGTGATCTCTTTACAATCTTAGAAATTCATCATTTGTCGCATCAGAAATTGAAACAATTTTTTAAAATTTAACTCCTTTAAAAAAGATAACTGAATTACATGTTTATATTATTTTTGTTTAAAACAAACCACTATTTTCTAAACAAAAAAAAAAAACCTTAATGAAAAATAATGGCATTGTTTTACATTTTTTAAATGTCAAATATGCATTTGCTTATTTACTATCTTTAGTCAGAATTCAATGCATTCTGCTTTTGGACTGCCTATAAGAAATAACAGTAGCTGACATTAACTAAGCACTTAGTTTATATGACACATGAATCTCAATTATTCTTTAGAGTAGTCCAGTAAGGTAGGTATTATGATTCTCATTATAAAGATGAGGCAAAAGACCTAAGAAAGGATAAGTAACTTGCCAAAAGTCACATTACCAGTTGGTTGCACAGTAAGGATTCCAATTTAAATGCTCTCACCCACTATGCTATGTTAAACTTGAGTATAACACCATGCAACTGAGGATTCAACAATTAATTGATAATGATGGAGTCAAATTTGCATCTAAAATTCACCAAAGGCTAAATCTAGATTATTAATTTACTTCAACTTAATAGGTGGAGAATGATGCTTAGTGGGTGTTATGGGCCAGGTTGTGCTCCCCAAAATTCAGACAATGAAGTCTGTCTTAGTCATTTGGGCTGCCACAACAAAATACTAGAGCTAGTTATAAACAGCAGAAATTTATTTCTCACAGTTCTGGAGGCTAGGAAGTCCAAGATCAAGATGCTGGCAGATTTAGTGACTAAAAGCCCTTTCCCTGGTTTGAAGACTGTGTCTTTTCACTGTTACCTCATGTGACAGAAAGGGTGAGGGATCTCTGTGGGGTCACTTCTGTAAGAGCACAAATCCCATTCATGAAAGCTCCTTCCTCAAGACCTAGGCATGACCCAGAAGACCCACCTTCTCATACTACTATACTGTCATTAAGTTTCAAATGTGAACTGGCGAGGGGGCAGGGGAAGAGACAACAAACATTCAGACTGTTACAAGGTCCTAACCTCTAGTATCTCAGAATGTGTCCATTTTTGGAGACAGGGTATTTAAATAAGTAATTAAGGTAAAATGATGTCATTATGGTAGGGTCTAAACCAAAATGACTTGTGTCCTTTTAAGAGGAAATTTGGACACAGACAAGTACAGAGAGAAAACCATATAAAAACATGTGGAGAAGATGACCATCTACCAGCCAAGAAAGAGATATCAGAAGAAACCAAACCATGATGTCAGGCTTCTAGCTTCCAGAACTGTGAGGAAATAAATTTCTGTTGAAGCCACCCAGTCTGTAGTACTTTGTTAATGGCAGCCTAGCAAACTAATACAGTGAAGGAATTTGTGAAAGTTTGCTTGGCCACAGGTACACTGCTATAATTTCTATACAGAACCTATAGTTTAAAAAAAAACTAATAAAGTCAATTTTATGTCAAAATATCTGACTTTCAAGAAGACGTCACACTTTTAATACATCATTTTATAATGAAATGTCAATCACATTTTAATATAATGCTGAATAAATCAATGGAATTTATCTTTTATACGTTTTCCTCTCTAAATAATAAATAAGATCAAAATCTTCTAGTAGAAAGAAATTTATAATTTTTTTAAGGATTTTATTTATTTATTTGACAGAGAGAGAGATCACAACAAGGCAGAGAGGCAGGCAGAGAGAAAGGGGGAAGCAGACTCCCTGCTGAGCATAGAGCCTGATGTGGGCCTCGATCCCAGGACCCTGAGACCATGACCTGAGCCGAAGGCAGAGACTTAACCCACTGAGCCACCCAGGCACCCCATATACTTTCTAATGGTAAGATCACCAGTACTTTTAAATCAAAATCAAATCTAACATTAATTAAGGGAAAATTTAGATAAAATCACTAGACACAGATAAACTGACTTTCTAATCTACCCAGGAAATTATTTTTCAATTGCAGATAAACAATCTACATATGGCAAATTTAGGATTGAAAAAACTGAAAAACAGAATTTTGGTATCTCCTGAGAATCCAAATCAAGGATTTAGAAATGGGACACCATAAAGAATAGTAAGATTTATATTATTAGTATATAATCTAGTAATTGTATCACATATTTAATATATTACACATAATCAGAATTATTATAATCCCTTTTATACAACAGTAATACAGATACTATTATACTATATAATAGCTCAGAAGTACATAGCATACGAAGAAAGTCACAGAAGTATTTAATAGTTAATTTTATCTCAACCTTTATTAATGAATCCACATATAATGTTTCCACATACTGCTTTCAATCACTTTTTATTAATTGCTTCCAAAAACCGCAACACATGCATGAAGAGGTTGATGACATCCAAGTAGAGGCTGATGGCAGCTAATACATACTCTTCAGGTGACAGCCTATGCATCAATGAGTGTGTGTCATAGATGATGAATCCACAGAAAAGAAGGGCTCCCGTGGCAGCCAAGACCAACTCCATTGTTTGACTATAGAAAAATAACTATAGGCAAGAAATTAATAAGTTTATATTTAAGAATCCTATTAAGAATACTTAAGTTACTTGCTCTTGAGTTACATATAGCTATATATATATTTAATAATGTTTTACAGTTTGAAATGCAAATGTTAAAAGTAGAAAAAGACAAGGCAGGTTCATCATCATTTCTGTTGGATGTAAAGATGAATGGATGAATTCATTACATCCTTTCTATGCCATTACCCACAACTCTGAACAGCAGCATTCCAAATATAAATTATTTAAAAATATATTTCTTTTTCAGAATTGTATGTGCCACTGGGAGGTTAGTAATTACAAGTAAGGGCCTCTTTCTCTGTAATTTAAGTCACACGTTCATCTTTCTCTCAATCAATAATATTAACATAAGATTTTGATGTTTTTAAGATTATTTTTCACAACTCTATATAAAAATGTTCCAGATAATTATAACTAAGTGTCCTAGCATAAGAGTACCTCTTACAGTTTTTGAGATTATTTATAGTGACATGGCCAGAATTATAGTTCAAGTTACCAATTTAAAACAACTTACCTTCAAGATTCCTGACAAGCACAAAATCCATAAAACAGCAAACAGTCTATAAAAACAAAATATTAGTAATTTAGAATATTGTTTCTTTACAAGCTATGTAAATGGATGTAACATTTACTGAAGAAATAAATCCATCCTGGTATTTGCCAAAGAATAAGTAAAATATAAGAGTTCATAAACATACAATGAAATCTACAAATACTCAGAAACTGAAAAAACAGCCATCCACTCAACATTTGTTTTTATGGTGAACAAAACTAATTGAAAGTACCATTTTTAAAGTTTTTGACTGGAATACAAAGAAAATATTGATATAAGCAGAAATATCACTAGAAACATTTTAAGACAAGGACCTAGAAGACTTCTAGAAAATATATACATGAACAAATGAAAGATAACTGCATTTTTAAACCAAATAACAACAGCAAATTAGTCTGTGAACATGCATATCTGTTAAAGTCCCCCATGTACTCCCTATTTTATTTTAATGTATTATAGAAATTAATAGACACAAATAATAAATTTGCCACTGGTATAATGAGTTACCACTCATATATATTATATATAATGTATAGTTATTATAATAAAAAGTATTAATATATGACAAAGGACACCTAAGCAATCAGTCCTTTGTTATCAAATATGTCTTACAAGCCCACACACCTGCTGCTTCAGACCACAAGGAAGTACTGGGGTCAAATTTACCCTCCCTCCTTACATAAAAACCACACCAAACATATGACTGAACAGCAGGCAGCACAGTACAGTAATTCCTGAGATAAGGGAAGCAAGGAAGGTAAGCTCTGTACCTGACCCAGCTACAAAGTGTTTCCAGACCATGAGAACCCATATGAAGCCCCACAGTCTCCCTGAATTGAGATGGTGAGAATTCAGAGGTCAGAGAGGCCACAGGGGGCTAGAATTTGTAGAGCAAAGTCCCAGAAAGGGGAAAGCTATAAAGAGAGCTAGCTAGCTCTGGTGATATGCAGAGAATTCCCTTCAAGTCGTTAGCTGAGCACAGATTAATGCATACATATGAAGAAGTGACAAAGCCTGCGGGAAGAAACACCATGGAGAAGCAGGCAGAACAATCCTCAAAGCCCATACAGGGCCAGAAATAGTTCATGTCCACCCCAGCCAAAGTGGAAAGACTTCCTAAGACGTGGGGCTTTGAATAATTCTTAGAAAGTTACTGTCTCAATAGAGTGGCCAGATTCGCCCTCACCTAAATGTTGTTCTGGACCCACCTAACAAGTGTGTAAAAGCAAGCGTCAAAAGGTTCAGACAGTTTCCAAGGAACGTAACAGATTTCTAGAAGAGTAAAACCAACATATTTAAAGGAAAACAAAAAAACTCACTACCCAACAATATAAAATTTACAATGACCAGCATCTAATAAAAAATCGTAAGGCATGCAAAAGAATGAGGAAATATGACCTATGAGAAAAATTAGTCAATAGAAACAAATTCAGAAATGACACAATGATAGAATTAGTAAACAATGACTTTAAAAAAATATATATTCCGTATGTTCAGGAAGGTAGAGGAAAGCATCATCATGAGAAGAAAAATGGAAGACATATATTTTTAAAAGACACAAATTAAATTTCCACAAATGAAAAATATGTCAAATGAAAAATATTCTGGTTGGACTTATAGACACTGAAAAAGAAAAGATTATCAAACTGAAAAGAGCAATAGACATTGACCAAAATGAATCCCAGAGAGAAAACGGGGCGGGGCGGGGGGGATAAACTGAGCATCCCATGAACCACAGGACAACATCAAGAAATCAAGAAGTCTAACATATATGCTGAAGTCTCAATAGAGAGGAGAATGAAGGGGTACATAAAAATGTTTGAAGAAACAATTCCTAAAAATGTTCCAAGTTTGGTGAAAACTTTAAACTGATAAATCCAAGGGCCAGAAGAAACATGAAAAAAACCACACCGAGGAATATGATAATCAAATTACTAAAAATGTTAATCAAATTACTTAGAAAATATGAAAGGTGGCTGGAGGATAAAAGACACAATGTACCAAGAACAAAGATAAAGAAAAAAGACTTCTTGTCAGAAAATATATAAACCAGAATACTAAGGAATGGCATCTTTAAAATACTGAAAACAGAAAAAAAAAAAAAAAAGACCTAGAATCCTACACTCAGCAAAAATAACAAATTCAAAAACAAAGTTGAAATAAATATTTTTTTCGGACATGCAAAAGCTGAGATCAAGACACCACCCAGCACTATAAGAAATATTAAAAGGGGGCACCTGGGTGGCTTAGTTGTTAAGCGTCTGACTCTTGGTTTCAGCTGATGTTGTGATGACCTCAGGGTTATGAAATCAAGCTTCCCATCAGGCTCCTTACTGGGATGGAGTCTGCTTAAGATTCTCTCTTTCCCTCTTCCTCTGCCCCTCCCACCACCCCCCAACTTATGTGCATGTGTACTCCACCCCCCCTTTAAAATAAATACATAAATAAAATCTTTTCAAAATAAAATAAACATTAAAAGGAAATTGTTCGGGCAGAAGGAAATACAAGATGGAAATGTGGATTGACACAAAGAAATGGAGAACAGAAATGACAAAGTAGTGGGTGAACATAAAAGACTTCAACTATTTTTAAATCTCTTTAAAAGATAATTTAATGTGGGCACCTGTGTGGCTCAGTGGGTTAAAGCCTCTGCCTTCGGCTCAGGTCACAATCCCAGGGTCCTAGGATCAAGCCCCGCACCAGGCTCTCTGCTCAGCAGGGAACCTGCTCCCCCCATCTCTCTCTGCCTGTCTCGCTGCCTACTTGTGATCTCTGTCTATCAAATAAATAAATAAAATCTTTAAAAATAAAAAAAAGGTAATTTAATGTTTAGAACAAAAATAATATTATGAGGTGTATATGTGAAACTAAAAGTCATAGCCACAATAGCACAAAGGTAGGGGAGAGGAGATGTAACTATGCTCTACAGGAAATGGTATATATTATTTCCAGGTAGACTATGGTGATCTAAAGATATATAGGGATGCCTGGGTGTCTTAGTCGATTAAGCATGTGCCTTTGGCTCAGGTTATGATCCTAAGGTCTTGGGATTGAGTTCTGCATCTGGTTCCCTGTTCAGCATGGAGCCTGCTTCTCCCTCTGCCTGCATGTCCCTCTACTTATGCTTGCTCTCTCTCTCTGACAGATAAATAAAATCTTACATGTATATATGTATTTTTTAAGATTTTATTTATTTGATTGGGCGCCTGGGTGGCTCAGTGGGTTAAGCTGCTGCCTTCGGCTCAGGTCATGATCTCAGGGTCCTGGGATCGAGGCCCGCATTGGGCTCTCTGCTCAGCAAGGAGCCTGCTTCTCTCTCTCTCTCTCTCTCTCTCTCTCTCTGCCTGCCTCTCCGTCTACTTGTAATCTCTCTCTGTAAAAAAAAAAAAAAAAAAATTAAAAAAAAAAAAAAAAAAAAAAAGATTTTATTTATTTGAGAGAGACAGACACAGAGAGAGAGGGAACACAAGCAGGGGGAGTGGGAGTGGGAGAAGCAGTCTTCCCACTGAGCAGGGAACCCAACGCAGGGCTCAATCCCAGGACCCTGTGACCATGACCTGAGCCAAAGGCAGATGCTTAATGACTGAGCCACTCAGGTGCCCTATATATATATATATATATATATATATATATATATATATATATATATACACACATATATAAAAATGCACACACACACACACACGTATATATAAAAATACACACACACACACACACACACACCCTGTAGGGGCAGCTGGCTGGCTCAGTCCATTGAGCATGCAACTCACAGGTTCGAGCCCCATGTTGTAGAGATCGTTTCAATAAAAAAACTTTAAAAATCTGGAGGAAGAAGAAGAAGAAAGGAAGGAAGGCAGGCAGGCAGGCAGACAGGCAGGCAGGCAGGCAGTATGCTGTTTACAGTGTACAGTATAACCTAGAGTAGTGCTTATTTAAAAGAGCTATAGCTAATAACTAATAAAGGAGATAAATCAAATCAAATAATCCAAACAGAGGAAAAGAGGTACAAAGAACAGATGGGACATACAGAAAGAAACCTAACGGCAAGATCGGAGGCTTAAATCCAACCAGATCAATAATAACATTAAGTGTCAGTGGTCAAAACATTCTAAGAACAGAGATGATCAGACTGGATAAGAAAAAAAAAAGCAAGAGCCAACCATACGCTCCCTATAAGAAAACTATTTTAACTATAAAGCTACAAAGAAGCTAAAAATAAAAGGGTGGAAAATGATATACCATGTTAATGCAATCAAAAGAAAGCTGGAGTAGCTATATTAATAACGTAAGTTTCAGGGCAAAAATATTACCAGAGACAACTACTTCAAAATGACAAAGGAGTCATCAAAAGGACATAACAATCCTAACTGTTTATGCATCTAAAAACAGAACTTCGAAATAACATGAAGCAAAACTTACAGAAATGCTAAGAGAATCACACTCTAAATCCGTAATTGTAGTTGGAAATTTCAGTATTGCTTTGACATTAACTGGCACAATGAGCGTGCAGGGATTACGAATTGTGCAGGATACTTAAATAATACTATCAACCAACTTGACGTGATTGACGTTCATCACTCGTCCAACAGCAGCACAATATATTATTCTCTTCAAAAAACATTTACCAAGTACCACAAAATGAACCTCACACTAAATGTTATGGGACTGATAACAAGCAAAATATGTTATTTAACAACACAAAAATAAAATCAGAAATTAAGTATACATAGTATTGTAGTCGCACGCGGTGAACTGAGGGCATGGTGAGGTTCCAGCTGTCAATTCTCATGCTGGAACAGCCACAGAATTTCTCTGGATACATGTGGAATACCTACTTAGAATGAAGTATCATGCCACCACATAGTATAGGTCCTTCAGGATTAAAATGGACTCAGGACTTACTTGGACTGACTGACTTACAGGACTTACTTTTTCATACTTAAACTGCACCAAGGAGTGTGGGGAAGGTGGTACTAGGAACTATAACGTATCTGTGGTTTTACCCTACTCTCTGGATGCCTGCACAAGATAGAGGAACACCGGGTCGGTGGAAGAAGTCGATCACAGCAATAGCAGCTCTTAATGAACAAGCACAACAGAGAGGTATTGTGGGCACAAAGAAATGAGAGAGCTAGTAGAAGGCGTAAGAAAGAAAGTCAGTCACTGGCATTTAAGATTTCTTCAGCACAACAATCTCTAGTGGTAACAAGCTCCACGATGCAGCCATGGCAGGGAAATGAATAGTTGCTCAAGAAGAGCTCCAGTTCAAAAAAAAAAAGAGCTCCAGACACACTGAGAAGCCAAGGTGACAGATGGGCCTCACATGTAGTTCAATGCTAAAGTCTTTAAAGAAGGAGGATGGGCTAGGGCGCCTGGCTGGCTCAGTGGAAAAGCCTGAGACTCTTGATCTTGGGTTGAGAGTTCGAACCCCATACTGGGTGCAGAGGTTACTTAAAATTAAAATTAAAAAAAAAAAAAAAAAAAAAGAGGGAGGCTTGAACAAAGGGCATCAGTGGCAGTAATGGGGAAGATTGGGAAATGTGTACCCAGATACTCAAATGTTAAAACATAAGCCTTAAAGCATTGAATTTCCAGCATGCTAAGGAAATAATGAAAGCACAAGGAGACTGGCGCAGTTTTCAATACTAACCCCCCACTCGAAACTACACAGGGTGTGGGAGAATGAGCAGCTAGAGAACAGTGTTCTCAAGGAGGAATCAAGTTTCAGCTGAAATAAGAAGAAAGAATATTATTAATATTATTATTTTTAGGATTTTATTTATTTATTTAACAGACAGAGATCACAAGTAGGCACAGAGGCAGGCAGAGAGAGAGGGAAGCAGGCTCCCTGCTGAGCAGAGAGCCCGATGCAGGGCGCAATCCCAGGACCCTGAGATCATAACCTGAGCCGAAGGCAGAGGCTTAACCCACTGGGCCACCCAGGTGCCCCAAGAAAAAAGAATATTATTAAGAGATTGAAATATAGGCAAGATTGTTTACTAGAATGGGATTTCTAGAGACTATACTAGAATGGATGGGAAGAAGCAAACAGCAAATCTCCCATCATATATACCACATGAATGTGTATCCCCTCCAAAACACGAAAAGCAAGAAGTAAAAAAACTGCTGACTCTCCTGACATCACACTTCATTCTAATACAACTAGTTAAGCATCTTGCACAATTGTTAGTGTTGGCTGACCACTTATATTTTATCGCAATAGAGACTTCTGGTAATCTGGATTACCAGGGGGAAAGGGGGAAGAAAAAATGTTTTGCAAGAGCTTTTGTAAATTTTTAGTGTTGTAACAGGAAAAAAAACCAGAAGATGTTGACTAAACGTCAA
The DNA here is from genome assembly GCF_002288905.1 of Enhydra lutris kenyoni. Classification (NCBI taxonomy): domain Eukaryota; kingdom Metazoa; phylum Chordata; class Mammalia; order Carnivora; family Mustelidae; genus Enhydra; species Enhydra lutris. The sequence continues at coordinate 33,914,539 of NW_019154091.1, read as the reverse complement.
CAGGAAGCCATTGTGAGCTTAGAAAGGAGTATACACATTCTTACCAGGTGAGGGCAACACTGTATCATTATCCTAACATAAAAAGCTTCACCCTGTATATTTACTAGTTTGAAGAAAAATACAGGTTAATCTACATAGGTCAAGAAGTTTTTAAAGATCATGCAGATATCACCATCACCTGGGTTATTTACCCTATTTCTGCCAAAGAAGTGGATGGTCTTGGTAATATTTATGTTAAGACAAAGACCTACATAATGTAGGCAAGTTCTATAGCATTCATAGAGCATACAAGCCTAGCCTCTCTAGAAAACTGGGGAGATTTTTTTGGGCATTCCCTTCCTTTTCAATATAGAGCGGAAGCAAATGACTCAAAGCCACCTTCCATCTCCTTGTATGTTCTCAAAGTATAGAGCCTGGCTTTAGTTAGTACTCAGAGAGATGTCCTCTCATCACCCTCCATTTTATTTTTATTTATTTATTTTTTTTAAAGATTTACTTATTTGAGAGTGCACATGCACTAGAGAGAGAAATGTGAGTGGCGGGCGGGGCCAAGGGAGAGGGAGAGAGGGAATCCCAAGTAGACTCCCTACTGAGCACAGAGCCCCACTCCCAGGCATTCATCTCAAAACCCATGAGATCATGACCTGAGCAAAAATCAGGAGTTGTGCACTTAACCAACTAAGCCACCCAGATGCCCCTCATCACCTTCCATTTTAAAAGACAATATCCAAAGCTAAAGGTACAGCCCTTCTCTTAGGATGACCTATAATATAATGTTAAAGATATTTATCTATCATAGCTATGAATATATAACTTACCCTGCTCCAAATTTGCTGAAATCTCTCTTAGATTGCAGAGTATACATAGTCAAACCAAGAAATACAGCAGTAGTCAGTATAAACGCTTGCAGAACAATATATACATCATAGAAAGTAACTGTAAAATTAAAAAAACACTGATTAAAAATGCATTTAAACATACTCTATTTAAAACGGCTTTTTTCCTGGCGTTTAACAGAAATGCTATACTTGCTCCTGTACTACTTGTGAATAAAATTAATTATGAAAATATTCCTTATTCAGCCTTTAATACTGATACAGTAAAAACTACACTCATACTGCAATAAACAGTCATTCACACAAAATAAGGTAGTCACATTATTATGAAGCTAAAGAAATGACTGGAGAGGGAGGACATAGCCAGCAGGTTTGGAGTTTGAGGGATATGGTAGAATGACTCTCATCTATCTCTGTCCCTGCTTCATTTTATTACCATTTGTGGTGACTGTTCTTTATGACTTAAATATCAATAGGGATGACTCTCAGTCCTGTGACTGGCTGGGAATTTCTGGGCAGTAGCAGCAATTTTAGCAATCATCTGGTTAATTGCATACCCAATTCATCAGTCCAATCAAAGAAACTAGGCAAGGTTACCATTCACCAACCCTGCAGAGAACAGGAACCAACCACTAATTGCTTTACATCCAAAAATGCATACGATGAATACATAATTGGGGGTTTCTCGAATACATAACAAATTCCCTTCTCAATTTTTAGAATGAATATCTAGATTGACTGTGTCTATTTTAATTATAATACACCTGCTTAGCATTTTAAAAAAAGGCTACATCCTAACCCCTTTAAAGGAAGTTAAGTGCTTTGAACCCAAAGCCATTTAAATAATTTTTAATCTGTCAAGGTTTAATTTCTATTCCTAAATACTATATTCCTGGACAGGATTAGGAAAGTGAATGCAGAAATGAAAAATCAAGAGATTATTTTGCTTGTCACCAATTTAAGTGTAGGATTAGGTGGAAGGGATATTATAATTAATGAGGAAAATAATATTCTCAGATTACCCCATCTATATATTTCTACCCCCAATTCCAATAACTCTGAAATAGATCTCTCTCCTTTATCTTTTACAAATGGTGGGAGCCAAGGAGGACAGAGATGGACTTGATGATAACATTAATAGATAGTAACATTAATAAGTAAATATTAATAACACTTCCTTTCTATGCTGAAAAATTTCAGTTCTATTTAATAGATATTATTACTTATATTACAGTTCCTTTACAAAAGGAATAAGTGAATTACCAAACAATATATAGATTTAATAAAACTGGCATAGAAAGGTTAAAAGCAGTAATGACAAAAGGAAAAGATAAATATATGAAACTGAAATATATGCAATTTACTGTTATTGACAGTTAACAGTTCATTCTAACCTTTTTTGTACCCCAGGTTAATCATTTGAGACAATCTGAATCTTTATTGTTAATAAAGCATGAAATTTTTTACTTGAGACATTACATATGGTACATCAAACAACTGTAACACACACTTCCTTTCAAATACAAATTTAACATAAAATATACAGTAGAAATTACCAAGTCTCTTATGGGGCCATCTGATGAAATACGAGAATATGTAATAAAGCACAGTTCAGTGCAGCAATTTGAGAGGCTGGACTCTGTACTGATGATACATGGCTCAAAATATATTTTATCAGTTCCTTTGAGATCCCTCTAAATTAGGGAGAAAAGATTAGCTACAGTTGTCTTGTTTTCATAAATGGATAAACACACATGAATATTATTCTCATTATTTTCCTAGTTCTTTTCCACTTCCTCTAAGCTTAGTTGAACTAAGTATAAACATTTAATTTTGCATATATTTTATGAATTCTTCATCTTATGCTATGTATTTGAAATGTAATATCCCATGATATTAAGCTTTAGTCCCGAACACCTTTCAACTCAAGATTTATCTACACTGAAACGTTATTGTAACATACAGAAGCACAATTATGACTTACCAACAAAGGCCACAGTCAGCGCTTCGAATAGCGTCTAAAAAAAGAAACTAAAATTACATAAATGCACATAAATGTTTACACTATGTCATATACATGTTCTAATTTTTTTTTTAAGATTTTATTTATTTATTTGACAGAGATCACAAGTAGGCTGAGAGGCAGGCAGAGAGAGAGAGAGGAGGAAGCAGGCTCCCTGCTGAGCAGAGAGCCCAAGTTGGGGCTCCATCGCAGGATCCTGGGATCATGACCCAAGCCGAAGGCAGAGGCTTTAACCCACTGAGCCACCCAGGCACCCCGATGTTCTAATTTCTAAGAGTTCCATGTGATTCCATATGTATGATCTCTCTTTAGCTTCAAAGCAGCCTTGTGAATTATAGGGGACACATGATACGCCTACCGTAATAAAAATGAGACCTCAGTGTATGGAGTGAGAAGACTTAGATTCTAAGAGTGATCCTATCACTCTTTAAACCCTAACTAGATTTTTTATATTTGTAGCAGGAAGATACAGAAATAGTATGGGAAATTCTATTTTTCTCACTCTGTGTAAGTAAATAATGAAACTGCAAATGATATGCATGTTCATAAAACTCCAATTTCACACATAAACATAGAAAGAATAAAATATTTATGTAGCACTTTAGTGTGGCAGTCCTGAAACTGCCTCCCAGTGTTCATTCTCTTTCTTCCCTAGTAACAGAACTTTTACCTGGACACATAGCTATTCAGATTAAACATTACATTTCTCAGCCTTCCTTTTAGCTACCTCTGGTCACAGGACTTTATTCTAGCCAACAGAATGTGTGTGGGGAGGGGTACAAGTACTAAAAGCAAAGTGGCTGGGGCGCCTGGGTGGCTCAGTGAGTTAAATTCTCTGCCATCAGCTCTGGTCATGATCCCAGGGTCCTGCGATGGAGCCCCAACTTGGGCTCTCTGCTCCGCAGGGAGCCTGCTTCCCCCTCCCTCTCTCTACCTGCCTCTCTGCCAACTTGTGATCTCTGTCAAATAAATAAATAAAATCTTAAAAAAAAAAAAAAAAAGCAAAGGGGCTTGCTCTCCCTTTTCTCTTCTCATTTTTAAAAATAACTGGATGGCATATGGCTATGGTGGTGAGCTATCTTATGCCATACACTGCTTCAGGAGTCCTTGAACCATAGCAGGTACCTGAACCCCTAATAACTTCACTACACAATCATGCAGATTTTTACACGAAAAAGAAGCAAACCATCTTGTTTCACCCATGTCATATGTAGCTGAACTCATATCCCAAATAAAAGATTTAGGAATGTTGAATTTTTATCCTCTAGCTTCTCTGTCTCCTTAACTACATACCTTTATTTTGTTTTAAATGTTTATTCTAGGGACGCCTGGGTAGCTAAGTCAGTTAAGCATCCAAGTCTTGATTTCAGCTCAGGTCATGAACTCAGGGTCCAGAGATCAAGCCTCACTTCAGGCTCCATGCTGAGCATGGAGTCTGCTGAGATTCTCTCCCTCTCCTTCTGCCCCCCACCCCGCTCTCACACATTCTCTCTCTCAAAAAAAAAAAAAAATTAATAAATGCTTACTCTAGTTAGATTTTACCAACTACCTGAGAGACCATATCATAAAGGCAAAGCCAGAAGTAACATCAGTGGCTATGTATTCATACTCTTGGTAGAAGCACTCCTTCTAACTTTCCCTACCTGAAATCAAGAAACCTATCAGAACTAGAGCAAAAATGGCATTAGAAATTGTACATGGATGTGGAGGCAATATTTTGTCATGATGTCGTTGACAGTGTCAAGGAAGTGGTAGCAAAAGACGACAGAAATATTTTTTTTTCTGGAAAAATAAAATTAAACCTCATTCTTGGCATTTGTGACATGATTTTAGGTAAGAAATCCTACCCCATACTCAAGTATCCAAAAGAAACAGGAGAGGATGAACAGGAGAAAAGGTAATACTAGGAAAACATACCACCACCCCAAAACAGTACTCAGGAAACAAAAGAACCTAAGATTTAAATGAATAACCTTTCCTATAATTGAAATTTCTGAAATCATGAGCTTTTCTTTCATCATATTAATATAAACTTGTTACCAGAATTCATAAACTTTCTTAAGATTAAAGCAAATGAATCTAGTAAATAGCATTTTCACTCTTGACTATAAATATTATAAATATTAGTTTGAAATATTTTGAAGTAAATTTTTGGTTAGAACCCAAAGTCATACTGGATAAGAGAACAAGAAAAATAATTTAAAAAACATGTAACTTGAGCTTTACCAACTTATTCTGGTCATATTACAGGATTGGGTTTTTATACACAGTGGTCTGGGTTTTCATTTTCACAAATATCTAAATAGACATGACCTAAAGTTAAGTTCCCCACTCATGATTTTAAAACATACTAGTAGAGCACATCGATTGAGCAAAGAGGTTCTTTAAAAGAACAGAGTACTAAGATAAAAAATAACACTGAGGAATTAATCATAAAGATTTTACTTTAAGGTCTATGAAATTACGGTTACAATTTTTTCCCAAGAAAATCACAGAATATTAGGGGTTCAAAGTATCACAGAGATAATCCACTTTAACACGTCCATTGTACATACAAGCAGACTTAGGTACAGAAACGCTAAACACCCTGCCAAACGTCACATAACCAGAAAGTGGCAAAGCCAGGTCATGAGATCCCACTTCACTACTTTTTTCTACTATACCATTATTCACAGAAAAAAAACTCCGAAACCGACAAATGTTAAAAATTCTAAAATTAATTATAATTTCCTAAAATATTTGTTTATTAAAAACATTAATTTTGTTCTGCTATTATGTATGTATTTGCATTCAATTAAATAAATAAAGTTTAAACAGAAATAAACGTTAAAGTAAAAGATATTGTCAAAATACTCACAAATCCAAAAAGCAGGTACAGGTTAAGGGGATGCTTATGTCTGTTTACAGTCAATACTAAAATCAAACTCAAAGATCCAAGGGCAAACACCAAAATTAAGGCAGGACTGAAAGACAAAATTGAAAACATTTTTAAGTTTAAAAACAGCCTGAATGGCTCAGTGGGTTAAGCCTCTGCCTTCAGTTCAGGTCATGATCTCAGGGTTCTGGGAACAAGCCCCGCATTGGGCTCTCTGCTCAGTGGGGAATCTGCTTCCCCTTCTCTCTCTCTCTGCCTGTCTCTCTGCCTACTAGTGATCTCTCTCTCTCTGTGTCAAATAAATAAATAATAAATAATAAATAAATAAGATAATATAAATAAGTATATTTTATATATTATAATATAAATAAATAATATAAATATAAATTCAGAATTAATAAATAACCTTAAAAATAGTATAAATAGTATTGATCAATTTAATAAAATTGACCAATTTAATAAAATAGTAATAACCAATTTAATAAAATGTTTTATTTGTTTGTGAAGGTAAGAAAAGGAAATCTGGAAGAAATGACACCAAACTGTCCAAATAAATGATTTTTCCATTCAGGGAATGTGAGGACTGTGAGCTGGGCAGGAAAGCAAGACAAAGAAAAGAGCCCACAATGAATAAGGAAGACTTTTCCTTTTTACTTCATGAACTTCTTTCGTATTTGAGTGATTTTTACAATTACCATACTGTTTTTAACAGAAATACAATAAAGAATAACTATTAAACAGTAAGTAAATTTTATATACATTTACTATATAGCTGTAATCTAAATTAAAGAACTTGAGCCCAAAGAGCAAACTCATTTTTTTTTGTAGGGGGAGGGATGATAGAAATTGTCTACTTCCAGGAAAATATTCACTCCTTATTTTTCCTTTAATATACAAAATCTATACAACTTTTAGCCATGGAAATCATCATTTTGGAGGTCAGATCCTTAACAAATTAGGGATGAACCATACAAAGCTCCTTTTTCTCAGTGAAATTTCTCAGTGAAATTATCTTAGTCATGAGCCAACATTAAGAAAAATTACATATACGTTTATTAAGTACCTTTATTTTTCAAGCAGTCTTAGGCTTGGGGGACTAGGCATAGGTGTAATAAAAGCAAAAAACAAATAAATAAATAAAACTTCAAATAGTTGCATACAGTAAAAATTCTTACTACTACCTGAGGAGATGAAGGTTTAAACCTACAAAACTGTAAGCTAAAAAGTTCAGAGGTAAATACCATGTTGCAAGAACATTTTCTCAAAACTAGTCTTCTGTGTAAGAGTTAATAATGAATGTTTTTTACATTCTAACCTCAGGAGTTAATAGAAAAAAGAAAAGAACTTTGCTTATAATATGGCCTTTCGATCATAAGCAGCAGCTGGAAAGGTTTCAGAATCATCAGCTTACCTTTCATGTACAACTGTCCGTATAGACTCAAAGTATAAAAAAAAAGCAGCTGTCACTGTAGTTAAGAGAACTTGCAGAGAAAGGATGCTGTAGACTTTTCTTAGAAAGGCTGAAAAAGAAAAATAATTATACATGATTATTTTCTTAAGCATTTATCATAGAACAGCAAGATCAAATCTCCTCTTAGAAACATTAAACTTTTATATATAATCTTTAAATCTTAATCCAAATAATGTAGTCTAAAACTTAAACTAAACAACAACCCAAAAAAAAACAAGAAAAACACTTCCGAAGAAATCACAAATTGTAAATAAGCGTGAGTTTAAAAAAAATTAATAGCCCTGGGACCCCTGGGTGGCTCAGTGGGTTAAGCATCTGCCTTCAGCTCAAGTCATGATCCCAAGGTCCTGAGATAGAGCCCTGCATCAGGTTCCCCACTCAGCAGGAAGCCTGCTTCTCCCACTCCCTCTGCCTACTGTTCCTCCTGCTTGTGCTATCAAATAAATAAGTAAAATCTTAAAAAAAAAAAATTAATAGCCCATAATGAAAATGTTTTCAGCAATGGGGCACCTGGCTGACTCAGTCAGTAGAGCATATGACTCTTGTACTTGGGGTTGTTGTTCAAACCCCCTGTTGGATGCAGAGCTTACTTTAAAAAAAAAAAAAAAAAAGAAAGAAAGAAAAGAAAATGTTTTCATCAAAATAAAAAGTATAAAACAAATATTTGTACACAGCAGCATACAACAAAGCAAAAAGATTAAAAATAGAACATTTCTAAATAACAAATCTATCTTGAGACTGAAAACCAGGAAGACATATGATTAGACATAAATTTTAAAAAGAAATCCAAATTTCCAAGCAGTACAAATGCTTCCTCAAAATGAAAACTTATCCCTAAAAGGCAAATAATATATAAACTTACTTTTACTCACCTCCTTTTATTTCTCACATATAGTGCCTCTAGTTTCTTCTACACAAAAGAATTCTTACTTTCAGTGTATTTTATTATTAACATCCGTAAATCAACTCTAAGGCCTAACGATTGAAAAACTTAGTAAAGTCATCTGCCATACAGATGACATAAATACGGTGAACACCCAACTCACCACCAATTTCAGAAAAAAAGACATTGTTTCCAACTCCTCTATGTACACATACTGATAATAACATCCTTTTCCCCTCACCCCCTTAGCTGCTAATCTTTCAACATTCAGCCTTTCTCATTTCCCCAGTTTGAATTAAATGCTCCTTCTGTTCCCAGGAGACCCTGAACATACATCTAATTGCTTCATTTTATAATTAATAAGCCTACTGGCCATTAACTCTCATTAAACTCTAAAGACTAAAAACCTCCCTAATAACAAGGAACACATCTCACTCATTTTTGTACCCCAAACACCCAGCCAAGTGGATGGCACACAATACTCAGTACATTTTATTTGCTTTTAAATATTATGTACCATATTATGTACCTCACATAACTCAAACCTATTCCATATATTTTCTCAATTAAGCAGTGAAAATTAATGTTAATTTTTACCATTTCGTGGAACTGTTCCATAGTTCAAAATAGTATATTTAATGTTTATTTGGATATGGGTGTGTGCACACAAGTGCATATGTACTGAAAGTGTGGAAGAATATACACTAAGGTATTAATAATGGTTTTCTCTGAGCAACATGACTGAAGATGATTTGCATGTTCAGTTCTTTGCTAATCTGTGTTTTTTATATATCACCAGTAAATATTTATTACTTTTGCAATAGAAAAACATTTTAAAGAAACCTGTGCTAAGCTGGGGCACCTGGCTGGTAGGTCAAGAGAATGTGACTCTTGATCTTGGGGTTGTAATTTCAAGCCCTACACTGGGTATACAGATTACTTAAAATATTTTTTTTTTTTTTTTTTTTTTTTTAATTAAAGAAGGGTGCCTGGGTGGCTCGGACGTTGAGCATCTGCCTTTGGTTCAGGTCATGGTCCTGGAGTCCTGGAATTGAGTCCTGCATCGGGCTCCGTGCTCGGTGGTGAGCCTGCTATTCCCACTCCCTCTGCCTGCCACTCCCCCTGCTTGTGCGCACTCTCTCTCTGTGTCAAATAAATAGAATATTTTTAAAAATTAAAAAATTAAAGAAACCTGTGCTAAGCCAATAAATTCATATTCATAAAAATAATCCTTATGCCAATATTCTAGATTTCTAGACACTTTTTAAAAAGGACCTTAGCAGCACCTAAGTGGCTCAGTTGGTTAAGCTTCTGACTCTTGATTTCAGCTCAGGTCACGATCTCAGCGTTGTGAGATCGAGCCCATCAGGCTCTGCACTCAGTGAAGAGTACGCTTGAGATTCTCCCTCTCCCTCTGCCCCTTCCCCCACGTGCACGTGGGCATGTGCACTCTCTTTCTAAAACAAATAAATCTTTAAAAAATAAAATAAAAATTTAAAAGGACCTTTAATCAGATCCAAAGGAAAAGCAACATGGGACACCCATTTTGAATAACTAATACAAAACGTGGCACAGGCTATACATACTTAGCTCACAGAGCAAAATAAAAAAGCCAAGAGGAAAAGAATATAAACCAAACAGCAATTATCTTTCAATTTACTCCTGATCTCTCCCCCTGCTACTTTTATTGCCCCTTTTCTTCTACTCAAACTTAACATGGCCAGAACGGCAACTCTTCATTTCTACCCAGATCTATCCTTCTCCCAGTCTTCTTATCAGTAACCAGCACCAACATCCCCCACACCAAAAATGTGGGGGCATCATCTCTGATTTGCCTCCCTTCTTCCAACTATCCACATCTACTGGAGCCTTCGCTCATAAAGTACAACAGGTGCTCCTCATTGGTCTCTGCTACCTCTCTAGCCACAAGCTGTAGGAGCTGTCACCTACTACCAAAGCGGTCCTCTTATTGGTCTCCATGCTTCCATTCCTGTCCCACATCCTTCACACAGTGGTCAGAGTGATCTTTTTATAAAATGAACGATGTCATGTGACTCCCTGCTTAAACACTTAGAATAAAATTAAAAGCACTGAGGTCTACAAGGCCCTACCTGATATACAACTTTTCCAACCTCATCTCACACCAATCACTCCTTCCTTTCCTCACTAGCTTTACCCACACTAACTACCTCTCTGTTCAGCAAGCATGCCAACTCCTTCTTTGTTTGGGCCTTTGCCCTTGCTGTTTCCCCTGCCTGGAATGCCTGTGTCCTTCTTTACATGGAATGGTAGTTTAAAACATCCACAGTTTTTGACACTCCCTTCAAGGGACTCGCTTCCAACAAAAAGAATAAGGCAGAAGTGACAATGTGTATTAGTTCTAATACTAAGTCATAAATGGCAATTTTTATACCTCAGTTAAAAGAAAAAAGTAATTATTTTTTATTACTTTATTACTATCATATTATAAGAGTCTTCTTAGAAGACTTACTCTATGGCATTGTTTCTCAACCTTTTTCACTGTGTACCTAAGAAGCCTTCTGGACATTATTTTCCTAATAGTCCTCCAATAAAATTTTAATGGCACAAACATACTGTACATCTGTTTATGTATCATGGTTCTTCAGAAGGCTACAAACCATTGTAAAATCTGAAGGTTTTTTGCTCTCCACCTCAAGAACCAGTTTTCACCCTCTTGGCAGCCATTATTGGCCCCACTGAGAATGAATTCTACAGGAGAAGCCAGCTGCCAATGTTGTGAGGAAACTCAAGTAGTACTATGGAAAGATCCACCAAGTGGGAAAGTGAGGTCTCCTGCCAACAGCCAGTGAGAAGAAAGTCAGTTGCTAATAGTGATGTGAGTGAGAATTCTTGGAAGTATATCCTTCAGTTGACTTCAGCCCCAGACTACATTTTGACTAGAACCTATGACAAATCCTAATCTAGAATAAGTAAAGATGCCTGGCTCTTAAAAACTGATAAAAAAGATATTTATTCAAGCCACTATATTTTGTGGTAATTTGTCACACAGCAATAGAAAAGTCATTTAGACCTTGGTACCTGAAAGTAGGGTGCTGCCACACCAAAAATCTAAAATACGGAAGAAGCTCTGAAATCAGGCAGTGGATGGAAGATGGCAGGTCTTTGAGGTAAAAGCTCAAAAAATCTTGAAAAAACTGTTTATAGAAGGATGATACCTTTGAGGAAGCTGGGAGTCACAGCTTAAAGTAAAGTGAGGAAAACCTTATTGGAAACTGGAGGTAAGTAAGAGAATCCTTGTTTTGTACTGGCAAAAAAAAATTAGCAACACTGTCACCTATGGGAACACAGAAAGTAGAAAATGTACTAACGAAATGTGGGTTCAAACTAAAGATTTCCAGACAAAGTACTGAAGATACTTGCTGGCCTTTTGCTGCTTATACTAAAATACAAGAGCAGAGACAGAGGATGTGATTGTAAAATCCTTTGTTAAAACTCACAAATATCTAATTTTGCACCTCAGAAAAACCATTCAAACAACAGGGCTTCTCAGAAGCTTGAGGAAGCCATCACTCCTCTAAGCTGACTCCAAGACATTTCTCGGTGTGGCTTTTATCTACCAGAATGAACCTCAAGAAGAACCAGAGGAAACCCAAAAAGGTTCTGAGGAATTTTATTGGAAAAAATGCCACCACATTATGCCTGTCCAATCACCAGATACTGGGGGTGTGGGTACAGATCAATTTGTCTCTTTAGTTCCGAAGTCTTCAAAAGGAAATATACTCAGAGGATATACTTAAGAAACTACACCCAAGAGGCCTCATTCACATCTGAAATTTATTTAGATGACAAAAATTCTGGATCTTGCATTGAGGCTATACTGGAATAAGACTTTTAGAGGGTATTAGCCTTTCAAGCGGAAAACAGAAAAATCTGTAACCAGAGGAAAGGCTGTGGTAGTTTAAAACAGGCCCACCAATTATCTGACACTTACCTTCTAAAGGTGGGGCCTAAATCCCCTCCCCTGGAGTGTGGACTGGACTTAGTAACTTGCTTCAAATGAATACAAGAAGGGAGATGTGATGGTGCGTGAGTACCATGACTAGTTCATTAAAGACACTGTGGCTTCCTCGTTGCTCTCTAATGGATCACATGCTCTGGGGGAAGCTACGTTCCATGCCATAAGGACACACAGGGGCCTATGAAGAAGGTCATGTGGCAAAGAACTGAGGGGCCTTCTGTCAACATCCACATGAGGAAGATTTTCAGGAAGATCCTCCAGTCCACTCATGCCTTCAGCTGACTACAGCCAAAGTCCCCATCTTGGCTAGAATCTCATGAGACACCTTGAGCCAGAACCAAGTCAAATCCTGGCCCAGAATCCTGGCCCTCAGAAACTGTGAGACAATAACTATGTGTTGTTCTACGTTACTAAGTTTGAGGGTAATTTTTTATAAAGCAACAGATCACTAATAAATGTAGCTAGCTGCTTCTTATCACAACTGCCATCTCCTTTAAGAGCGCGTTCCCTGGGACGCCTGGGTGGCTCAGTTGGTTAAGCGGCTGCCTTCTGCTCAGGTCATGATCCCAGCGCCCTGGGATCGAGTCCCACATCAGGCTCCCTGCTCAGCAGGGAGCCTGCTTCTCCCTCTGCCTGCCATTCTATCTGCCTGTGCTCACTCTTGCTCTCTCTCTCTGACAAATAAATAAAATCTTAAAAAAAAAAAAAAAAAGCGCATGTTCCCTGACCATTCCTTCCTTAAACTGCTGCCAAACTACAATTCATAAAGACTGAAATGTTGTCTGGTCACTGCTATATATCCTTAATATCAGTACAAGGCCCAATAGTTTTGTAAATAAAGGAAAATGTTCATCTTTACTTATAGAGCTAAAGAAATGCAAATTAAAACAAGGCAATATTTTTTACCTACCAGGAGAGTCAGCAAACTAAGGCTCCTGGGCTAACTGGAGCCCACCATTGGATTTTGTAAGTAAAATTTTCTTGGGCAAGACTAGTGCTCCCATGTATATATCGTGTATGTATCATCTCCAACTGCTTCTGCACTACAAAGGTAGAGCTGACGAGTTGCAACAGAGGCCTCGTGGCCTCACAAAGCTGAAAATATTCACCATTTGGCAATTTGTAGAACATGTTTGCCAACCCCTGATCGAACAGACTGCCAAATAAGAAGAGTCTGATGATACTCCGTGTTGGTGAGGGTGCAAAAAAGTACCCTCATATATTGTTTGTCAGGAGTCAATCAGGTACAATCTCTTTGGAGACTGATAAAGCTACATGTACTGCTTTTTTTAAATTAAAAAAAATTGTAAATGAAAATAAGTTGTAGTAACGTATAATATCATCCCAAAGATTATAATGTTGTGCTTCTGAGTCTATAAAATAGTATGTTTTAGTGTTTCACAAATATACACATAGCTAAAACAGACTAGCTTAATAGACTACTATGTTACATATATATTACAACTAGTTACATCAACTAGGTTAATTGGTACTGTAAAGAGCTCAAGACAGAGACTTACTCAGAAATTCATTCTCACATAACTTTCCTGTAGGTTCACGATTTGTGCTTTCCACCAATGAGTAATGACATTTTAGATATGATGTTCCAAAAGTATTTCCCAGAAAACATACGCATTACATTTTTAAAGGAACCTTTTTTTACTGCATCTAAAGGCAGTGAGGAAGTAAAAGTTTTGAAGTCACAGTTGTTCTCCTTAAGGCATTAGGTCAGCTAACTTATCCTGCTTTAAAAAAACAAAACTTAATTTGCTTTAAAAGTCAGGGGGAGGGTTCACTTTGTTTTACCATTTAAATAAATGGTAAAAAACCAGAGACAGATGAGAACCAGTTTTTTAATACAGACGTAGTCAGCTTAATTACCAGCTCAATTATCAGAGCTCCTAAGTAAAATGCTTTTGCATTATTTAAATATTCATGAATTATTGAGTTTCTGGTATTTGATCAGCATTGTTATAGTGACCTGAGACCTATGGAGGTAAATCAAGTATAAGGCTAATTATTTCTTTAAAAACAATCTACATATGCAGACATGTGGAAAGAGCATTCACCTAGGGATTATGAAACCTGGTTTCTAGTCCCCCAGCCTCACTGCAAAGAACTATGCTATTTTAGACAAGTGTTTGGAAACTTAGTTTTCTGTAAAACATATGTGTACATTACGTTAGGGACTGTAATTCCAGAGAAAATAACAATATTGTTATTACAAAATTTTTTCAGCATTTATATATCCAAACCAGCCCTCCACTGGGATTCTACTTCCTCCTTGAAGCTTGCCTAGATTATTCTGGTTCAAACACTCTCATTTCCTTCCCTAAATTCCCTCCAGACTTGGCACTTTAGAATTTCATTAAGTTGCTATCACAGATTAGTTTGACCACTGGCCAACCCAACTAATGCCTTAAGGACAGCAACTGAGACTTCCAAAACTTTTATTTCCTCACTTCCTTTACATTCAATAAAATGTAGTTTTAAAAAAATGTAGTGTATCTATTAAATGAATATTAATGATTCAAAATTTTCCTAAATGGCAGTATCCTAACTCACTAAGATTTCTCTAATAACTGCCTTCCATTCACACATCTGATACCACCTCCACAGAAATGTAATCTGCCGCACTAGCTGCCGTTGTCTATCCCTGTCCTTCCCTGAAGTAACTGATTCTCTTTCTTTATCACCTTTGGGATCAGCAGAGACCCTCATTTTCCCTCTGGTATCTATCTATGCCATAGCCAGGAGTTCTAATCCACTGGGTGTTCTTGCAGTAACAGTTCTTAATTACTCTAATGTATTGCATCGTCACATCATCACTGTCCACTTTACAGATGAATGGAATCTGACACTGCCTTACTGGTTTAAGCAAACATATAGTAAAAAGCTGAGTTTGAAAACCAATCTTCCACAAACTATCCCAAAAAGCTGAAGAGGAAAGAATACTCCCAAATTCATTCTATAAACCAGCTTTACCCCAATATCAAAGCCAAAGACACTAGAAAAAAAGAAAACTACAAACCAGTATCCTTGGTGAATACTGACTTGAAACTTATCAACAAATACTAGCAAGACAGACATATAGAACAATGGAACAGAAGACCAGAAGTAAACCTGTGCATATATGGTCAAGTGATTTTCAACAAGAATGCCAACACCATTCAATGAAGGAAAGCACTATCTCTTCAATAAACAGTGCTAGGAAAACTGGATAGCCACATGTGAAAGAATTAAGTTGAACCCTTACCTTATGTCACGTACAAAAATTAACTCAAAATAACTTCAAGGCCTAAACATCAGACCTAAAACTGTAAAAACCCTAGGAAAAAAACACAGGGGAAAAGCTTCATGACATTGGGTTTGGCAATGATTTCTTGAATATGACACTAAAAGCACAGGCAACAAAAGTAAAAATAGATAAATTGTCCTACATCAGAATTTAAAACCCTTACATCAAAGGATGTAATCAACATAGTAAAAAGGTAACCTACAGAATGGGAGAGAATTTTAAGTCATTATATATAAGAGGTTAATATCTAGAATATATAAGGAATTCTTACAATTCAACAACAAAAAAATAAATAACCCAATTAAAATATGGGCAAAGTCAAGAGAATGAGATGCCACAGACTAACAGAAAACATATGCAAAGATGCATCTGATAAAACTACTGTTATCCAAAATATACAAAGAACTCTTCAAACTCAACCATAAGAAAATGAACAACTCACTGAAAAAGCAGGCAAAAGACCTGAACAGACACCTCACTGAACAAAATATACAGATAGCAAATAACATATGGAAAGATGTTCAACATCATATGTCATCAAGGAAATGCAAATTAAAACACTATACACCTATTAGAATGGCTGAAATCCAAAACCTGACACCACCAAATGCTGACAAGAATGTCTAGCAACAGGAACTCTCATTCATTGCTGCTGGAATGCAAAGTGGTATAGCTATTTTGGAGGATGGTTTGACAGTTTCTTACAAAACTAATCACACTCTTAACACGATCCAGCAACTGTGCTCTAGCAGTGTCTTACAGAACTAAACATACTCTCATCATACAATCCAGCAATCATACTCCTTGGCATTTATCCAAATGAGCTGAAAAGTTATGACTACAAAAAAATCTACACATGGAGGTTTATATAGTAACTTTAGCCATAACTGCCAAAACTTGGAGGCAACCAAGATGTCCTTCAGTAGGGGAATGAGTAAACTGAAGTACATGCTGACAATGAACTATTATCCAGCGCTAAAGAGAAATAAGCCATCAAGCCATGAAAAGATATGGAGGAATCTTGAATGCACATTACTAAGTTAAAGAAATCAATCTGAAAAGGCTATATACTGTATGATTCCAACTATACAACATTCTGGAAAAGGTAAAACTATGGAGACAATAAAAAGATCAGTGGTTATAGGGGCTGGTGGGAGGGAAGGATGAACAGGCAGAGCATAGAGGGGTTTTAAGACAATGAAACTATCCCATATAATACTATAATGGGGGATCTTTGTCTTTACGTATTTGTCAAACCCATAGGATGCACAATAGTGAGAGTGAACTCTAATATAAACTACGGACTCTGGGTGATAATGTGTCAGCTTAGGCTCATGGATTATAACAAAGTGGGAAAGGTTATGTATGAGTAGGAACAGGTTATGTAGGAACTCTGTACTTCCCACTCTGTTTGCTGTGAACCTAAACTGCTTAAAAAAATTAAGTCCATCTTTAAAAAGGGCGAAGTATTTAAATAACATTTTTACAAAGAAGATACAAATGGCCCATAAGTATATGAAAAGATGCTGAACATTACTAAGTATTAGGGAAATGCAAAGCAAAACCACAATGAGATATCACCTCATACCCATGTGGATGGCTACCTTCAGAGAAACAGGGAAAAGAACAAGTGTCAGTGAGAATGTAGAGAAACTCTAACACTCGTGCAATGTTGGTTAGAATAGAAAATGGTGTTGTCGCGATGTAAAACAGTATCGTGATTCCCTAAAACACTAAAAATACAATTACCATACTGTGAGATGATATAAAATATGTATTTTGGTTTCTGCCCCAGCTTCCTGGCACGGAGTTCTTGGAACCCTTGTAACTTCCTAAGTGATAGCACTAGGAGCATCTTTTGTTCTAACATTTGGTCTTTCACCCCAGTTGCTGACACAGTGTTCCTGAAACCCTGATAATTTTCTGTGTAATAGGTGTGTCTTTTGTTCTACTGAGGTGATCCCACATGAGCTCTCGGATGAGGGCTGGTCACCAGAAAGAACAAGCCATAAGCAAGTGCAGAATTTTCAGCCCTGCCGAAGTGGGGAGAAGAGAAAAGGTTGAATATGGAGCTAATAATTGATATCCCTAAGTGAGGAAGCCTCCATAAAACATTACGAGTATGGGGTTTGGAGAGCTTCCAGGTTGGTGAACGCATCCACATGCTGGAAGGGTGACACAACTCAACTCTGTGGGGACAGAAGCACCTGTGCCTCCCACTGTATCTCTCTTCATCTGGCTGTGTACCTGTATCTTTTAATAAACTGGTAAATATAAATGTTTCCTTGAGTTCTGTGAGCTGCTCTGGTAAATTCATCAAAACCAAAAAGGGAGTCATGGGAACCTTCAATGTATAGCCAAGTCAGACAAGTTATGGGTAACCTTGGGACCTATTACTTGCAACCAGCATCTGAAGTGGGGTGAGAGCAGTCTTAAATGGGACTGAGACCTTAACCTGGGGGATCTGATACTATCCACTCAGAGAGAGCATCAGAATTGAGTTCAGACTCATGTCTCATGAGTCTCATGAACTCATGTGTCATGAGTTTATGACACAGAGCGGGTGTCATGGAGAAACTGCCTGATATGGGGGGGGGGGACACACTCTTGGTGACCACAAGTATCAAAACTGAAGTGTTCTGTGTGAGTAATAAAGGAGAAACACAGGAGGAAGAACTGGTTCTTTCCCTACTCAGGTGGGAAAAAATGGGTTTTTCACTAAAACAAATATGATCCAGCAATTCCACTTCTGGGTATACAGACAAAACAACTGAAAGCAGGATCCCAAGTGGGTATTGTGCACACGTTTATAGCAGTGATTCGTAGTGAGGTGGAAGCTATCCAGAGGTCTACAAGTGGCTAAACAGAAAAACAAAATGTGATTTTGTCACACAATGGAAAATTATTCAGCTTTAAAAAGCAAAGTGTCTCTGCTCAGCAGGGAACCTGCCTCCTCCTCTCATTCTCTGCCTGCCTCTCTGCCTACTTGTGATCTCTATCTGTCAAATAAATAAATAAAATCTTAAAAAAAAAAAAAAAAGCAAAGTGTGACACATGCTACAAAATTACACCCTGGGACATCTGGGTGGCTCAGTTGTTAAGTGTTGGACTCTTGAGTTTGGCCTGGGTCAGATCTCAAGAGTTGTAAAATCCAGCCCCAAGATGGGCTCTGCCCGGGGCATGCAGCCTGCTTAATATTCTCTCTCTCCCTCTCCCTCTCCCTCTGCCCCTCCCCACCTCCCTCTCTTAAAAAAAAAAAAAAAAAAAAAAAAAAAAATGGATACAACCTAAAAACATGCTAACTGAAATAAACCAGTCACAAAAAGATACACACTGTATGGTTCCACTTATATGAGGTATCTAGTGGAGCCAAATTCATAAAGCAGAGTGTAGAATGATCATTGCCAGGCACTGGGAGAGGGGGAAACAGCGAGTTCTTTGATGATACAGAATTTCAGTTTTACAAGATTAAAAAGTCCTGGAGACTGGTTATACAACAAGGTGAATACCTACTGAACTGTACATTTAAATATGGTTAAGAACGTGCATTTTTAATGAAATGTGTTTCACCACAATTAAAAATTTAATTGAAAAAACTATGCTCATTTGCCAAAATCATTCCAAAATTCAATTCCAGAAATATCATAGATATCAGGGATCAAGATTCTTAGCGCATCAGATCGTCCTAATTCTTTTTCCAGAATAAGTTCCAGCCACGGGGACAGAATGAAAATATAGGACAACCTCTGTAATCAATTGGCTGAACTAGAACGGACAATGAACTCCACTTACGTGAAACTAAGCATTTTATATTTTTTAAGCATTTTAAATTCAGTAAATACTGCATAATAACTTAAAACTAATACTGCATTTTGATTGGCCTCTAAAGCTTCCATTTCCAGCAACTGCCTCAATTAAATCTCAAACTTATGTTGAGTTCCAGGTCTTGCAGACACTAAATAGTGAAGAAGAACAGAGATGGTCCCTGTCCCCACACATCCTACAACCCAGCAAAGGACACACCCGAGTATACAGAAACTTGAAACGCGATCACACCCCCAAACCAAAAACATGTAAGCAAATAACTGCATTCAGGTGCACGTCACAATAACCACCTAATAAATTTATTTTCACCTTAAAAAGCAACCCTGAATTTCTTTTAATATCAAGATGCCAAATAAAGGCTGCCAAGGTTTTCATGTCCCTTTGTGCGGGGAGGAAGGCAGGATTAAAGCGGGATGGGCTTCAGCTACGGTTCCCGAAGGGAACGCGCAGCTACCCGACCACGGCGCCTCCTCAGGGCCGCGCCCTCCCTGGGAGCGCTTCCTCCCGACTCCCGGGGGAGGGCGCTCTTCCGCGGAGTCCGGGGCGCGGGGCGGGGAGCCGCAAGCCAGGCTTTCCTCTGAACCCCAAGGGAGCCGCGCTCAGCCAGCGAGCCCGGCCCCGGGAGGAGCTGCCGGCGGAAGCCTAAAGCCACCCCTAGAGGCCGACAGCGCAGCAGGCTCGGCGCGGAGCCGCCCGCAGGGACCGGGGTGGGGGAAGGGGAGGGGGGAGGGGAACGGGAAGGGACGAGGGGGGAGGGAGGACGTACCCATTCGGATGTGCACACTGGCCGAGGCCACGCAGCTGCCATAGTTGAAATCATCCTCGATGGAGGAGCAGGGGTAGCGGAGGTCGGGGTCGGCCATGTCGGCAGCAGCACCCCAGCGACCCCGCCGAGCTAGGGAAACGACGCGGACTCAACGGCCTTCAAGCCACTTCCGGGATGAAGCGCTCCAGCCCCAACTAGCCGAGCGCAGCCTGCGCTCATCGATGCGCTCACCCCCGGCGCTGGGGTAAGGCTGAGAGGAAGGAGGTTGCTTCAGCTTGGGGCGGGAGAGAAAATGAATTACGTTCTCGGCGTCATCTAAAATGCAGCTTTTCTCAGATTTTCCCTCGACAAGCTTTTTTTAAATCCTCTGACCTGGAGAGTTGCTGAAAGTGATAGAAGCGAGGTCCCATCCATCTGTTCTTTCAACAAATACTCAGCTCATTCACATGGTCCTTCAATAATCACACGGGAGATACACTTTTTATTATTTTTAATATTAATAATATTCCCTAAATTTCTTGAGCACTTTCTATTAGCCAGGCTTTCCGAATGAGGTAATGCCCCATGAGCACAGAAGACAAGGGCCAACCAGAGAAGACTGAAGTGATGCGGGTAGGTTCAGATGAGGTGCGAAGCTTAGGGTAAGATACGGGTGACAAAGAATGAGACTGGATAGTAAAGGAAGGGATGGGAGGGCACAGACAGTACGAAGGACTGTTTTACCAATCTCTCCTTACCAATCGGAACTTACTATGAATGCAAAAATAAGGCGGTGGTGTTCTAAGAAGCATGAATGTCCAAGCAATCCTAGCATATCCTTTTTTACTTGTGTTTCTTCCCAATATTAGCCAATTACTAACACTAAAATGAAGCTATTGAAGGAAAGGAAAAGAGGGCCAACCATAATTTCTTTTCCTGTACATCCTTGCTAGTAAGCTGAAGGTTAAGAGTGTTAGTAGAATGTGTACATCTCAAGAAGTATGATAAAAATATTTTGAGTTTGTATATAGCTGTTCCACAGTTCTAGTAAGAATGAAATGCTTATGTATATACAGGCTAGGAAATACAAACTGTAATTTTGGTGATCCTTATGAGCTTGCCTTTAAAACTGGTATTATAGCATATAAGGGTCAATGATAAAATTGGTGCTAATAATTTTTTTAAAGATTTATGAATTTGACAGAGAGACACACAGCGGGAGAGGGAATACAGCAAGGGGAGTGGGAGAGGGAGACGCAGGCTTCCTGCTGAGCAGGGTCCCCACCCCCCCCCATGTGGGGCTTGATCCCAGGACCCTGGGATCATGACCTGAGCCAAAGGCAGACGCTTAACGACTGAGCCACCCAGGCACCCTGTGCTAATAATTTTAGATGACATTTTTCCTTCACTTAAGCGACATTAAATAGCAAGTTAAAAAAAATCATGGTAAATGAGACTGCAAAAGAAATGAGAGCTTTGGGAAGATTATAAATGGCTTCACAGTGTTTTAGTTTGCTAGGACTGCTGTAATAAATTAGCACAAACTGGTGGCTTAAGACAACAGAAATGTCTTCATTTACAGTTCTGGAGGGCACAAGTCTGAAATGAAGTTGTCAGCGGGGTTAGTTCCTTATGGAGGTTCTCACGGATAATCTGTCCCATGCCTCTCTTCTGGTGTTGGCAGTCCTTGGATTTCCTTGGCTTGTGGTTGCATCACTCCAATGTCTGCCATCATCTTCACCAGGCCTTCTTTCGTCTGTGTTTCTGTGTCCAAATTTCCCTCTTCTTATAAGGACACCAGTCCTATTCCAGTGTGGCCTCATCTTAACTCGATTACATCTGCAGAGATTTTTACAGGCATACCTCATATTATTGTACTTCAGTTTACTATGCTTTGAAGATACCGTGTTTTTTACAAATGGAAGGTTTATGGCAACCCTGCATTGAGCAAGTCTATTGGCATCATTTTTCCAATAGCATTTGCTCACTTCTCATGTGTCTGTCACATTTGGGTAATTTTCATAATATTTCAAACTTTTTCACTATTATAATGTTTTTTATGGTGATCTGCACAGTGAGTACTACCCTGTGAAAACTCATATGATGGTTAGCATTTTTTAGCAATATTTTTAAATTAAGAGATATACTTTTTCTCTAGAAATGATGCTATTGAACACTTAATACACTACAGTAGAGGGTAATACAGTATAGTGTAATATAGTATAAACTTTTATATGCTTTGGAGACCAAAAATTTATTTGACTCACTTTATTGCAGTATTTGCTTTATTGCAGTGGTCTGGAATTGAATCTGCAATATGTTCCATGTATGCCTATATTTCCAATTGAGGTCACGGTCAAAAGGCATCAGTGGTTAATGGGAGCCCACAAGTCAACCTACATCGCAGAGGTGGTGACTTTTCAATAGGATCTTGAAAGATAATTAGGGGCTCATCAGGTAGGAGATACTGAAAAAATCCAAACATGAAACAACTAGTTCAAATTGGAAAAGACCCAGACACTCATGAAAGACTTTACAGAAGAATAACATTTGGTGATTAATTGTATATAAGCATCAGCAAGCATAATGTCTGACATAGCAGGTGCTCAGTAAATCCCAACTATATCAATCGATCAATCAGTTGAACAAAAGTACGGAGTTCTTTTGGCTCCTGCGACCAGACAAAAAGAAGCTGATTTTCTAGGAAATGATCAGATTGGGGCATGCTGAATTGAGATGAAAGAAAGAAATCAAAATGCAATTGTGCAGTAAACATTGGAGGCAGGAGAGAGAAGAAACCTACAGGGCAGGTTAGGGCTAAGGACACATACACAAGAGTGGCCCACATAGAGATAATAGATGAAGAGTGAGATTTAAAAAAAATAATAAATTAAAAAAAATAAATTAATTTAAAAAAAAGAGTGAGATTATATGAAATCTTCAAGACCTGGAATAAAAAGATCAATAGAATTCAGCCTATGCGTGCACAGTACAAGCCAAAGGAAGAGTTAGTTGGGAAAACAGAAGAAACAATCAGTAACGTAGGTGGAAAATACTGAGTATTGTCTGAAGAGACCAAAAAAAAAAGACCAAAATTCACAAAAGATGCTGTGAAACTGTCAGAATAAGCCCTAAAGAAAGACCATTTGATCAGAAGTTACTAATATTTTTAGATCCAAATATCCTGGATACTTTCATATACAGACATATTACTTTCATTATCAAGGCACCAGATTGGATATCCAAGCTTTTGTTTTTCTTTCAAAAAAACAAATGAACAATGAAACAAATTCAGTACAGAACAAGAGGAACTAAGACCACTATGAAAGGCCAGAAGATATGGATAACTAATTACCAAGTGTTGTTAGAACGTGTACTATGAAACCCAATGATGTGACATTATTTCTTGAACTTCTGTGCAGAGAGTTTGTTATGGACTGAATGTGTGCCCCCATTTATATGCTGAAGCCCTAACTCCCCTTGTGGCTGAATATGCAAAGGGACTTGTAAGGAGTAAAGTAAGGTTAAGTGAGGTTATAAAGGTAGGCCCTGATCAGATGGAATCAGTATCCTTATAAGAAGAGACACCAGAATGCTGGTGTGCTCTCTCTCTCTTGCTCATTCTCTCTTTGGATATGTGTGTGTGTGTGTGTGTGTGTGTGTGTGTGTGTGCGCGCGTGCGCGCGCGCGCGCACGCACGTACTCAGTAAAGGCCATCTACAAGCCAGAAGGAGAGCTTTTACCAGAAACTGAACCTTATGGACACCTTGATCTTGGGATTTGTAGCCTCCAGCACTGTGAAAAAATAAATTTCTCTTACTGAAACCATGTAATCTGTGGTATTCTTAATGCCAGCCTGAACAAACTAATACAGGATTTATTTGGGGGATTTACTAAATAACAAGGAAAAGAAAGCCAAATCCTTGAGAGGGAAAAGGCACACGATTTGTGCTGATAACTTGACAAGGAAATTTGGAAATCCTGAATGAGATTTTGTGTGTGTGTTTCTCCAACAAACATTGCATCCAGAGTTCACATAGCCCGCAGCAGTTTTGCTATCTGTAAAATGCAGTAGTTGGATTAATATCCCTAAGCCATTTTCCATTATCAAATTGCAAATAGTCTGAGTAGAGTCTTGACTCCAAAAGAAAAAAATTGTGCCTTAATCTCAGATTTATGTCACATGTTTGGGGTACTTCTAGAGATAAATAAATGACTGTGTCAAAAATAGAACCTTAGCTAATATTGAAATTATCGTGAAAAGCCCTTGACTGAAATCTCTTCAATTATAAAAATCAGATTTTAGAAGTTAGTGGTGAATAGGCAAAAGTTATTATAGCAACACACTCTAGGGTGAAAAATACTTTGAAAATGATTTAAAAAGAAAATGGTGAAACAGGATAAGGCATGAAAATGTTGAAAGAAATTATTTTCTATAG
The DNA here is from genome assembly GCF_002288905.1 of Enhydra lutris kenyoni. Classification (NCBI taxonomy): domain Eukaryota; kingdom Metazoa; phylum Chordata; class Mammalia; order Carnivora; family Mustelidae; genus Enhydra; species Enhydra lutris. The sequence goes on along the minus strand of NW_019154091.1, from coordinate 33,890,144 downwards.
TTGAGGGTTTTCTAGTTGAGACAATACACGTTAACTTTAGAAAGTGTGGAAAACACAAAGTAAGAAAATAAAATCACCAGTAAACATTCCATCAACCCTAGAAGGATAATTGTTAAAATCATAGTATAGATCATGTTATAAAATAATAGGGTTTTTTAAAGGATTTTTTTTAAGATTTTATTTATTTATTTGACAGACAGAGATCACATGTAGGCAGAGAGGCAGGCACAGAGAGAGAGAGAGAGAGAGAGAGAGAGAGAGAGAGAAGGAAGCAGGCTCCCTGCTGAGCAGAGAGCCCGATGTGAGGCTGGATACCAGGACCAAGGGATCATGACCTGAGCCTAAGGCAGAGGCTTTAACCCACTGAGCTACCCAGGCACCCCAAAATAATAGGTTCTTAGAACAATGTTTTTGATATCTTCGATGGGGAAAAGTTGAGTTACAAGACAATGGAAGCCTAATGTTCTTTACAAATACACACACATACATACACATCAGGGGTGCCTGTGCCTGTGTTCAGTCCGTTAAGCATCTGACTCCTAGTTTTAGCTCAGGTTGTGAACTGATGGGTCCCGATCTCATGGGTCCCAAGATCACCCAGCATCAGGATCCATGCTCAGCTGAGAGTCTATGACCCTCTCCCTCTGCCCCTTACCCCGCTCAAATAAATCTTTAAAAATACAAACGCAATAAACTGGAGGAATAACTATTGCATGTTATTATTATTAGGTCATTTTTCTCTTTTTTAAATCTTTTATTTAAATTAAATTTAATTAACATATACTTTGTTAATAGTTCAGGGGTAGAATTCAGTGATTCAGCAGTTGCATACAACACCGTGCTCATTACTTCAAGTGTACTCCTTAATGCCCATCACCCAATTATCCCATCCTCCCACCCACCCCCCCTTCCAGCAACCCTCAGTTTGTTTCCAAGAGTTAAGAGCCTCTTATGGTTTGCCTCCCTGTTTTTGTGTTATTTTATTTTTCTTCCCTTCCCTTACGTCCATCTGCTTTGCTTCTTAAAGTCCACATATGAGTGGAATCCTATGGTATTTCTCTTTCTCTTTCTCTGATTGGCTTATTTTGCTTAGCATAAAACCCTTTAGTTCTATCTACGTCATTGCAAATGGCAAGATTTCATATATTTTGATGGCTGAGTAGCATATATATATATATATATATATATCACATCTTCTTTATCCATTCATCTGTAGATGGATATCTGGGTTCTTTCCATATTTTAGTTATTGTAGACATTCCTGTTATAAACATTGGGGTACATGTGCCCTTTGAATCACTGTGTTTGTATCATTTGGATAAATACCCAGTAGTGCAATTGCTGGGTCATAGGGTAGCTCTATTTTTAACTTTTTGAGGAAGCTCCACACCATTTTCCAGAGTGACTGCACCAGTTTGCATTCCCACCAACAGTATTATTAGGTCATTTTTTAGATAAAGTTGTTTTTCAAAAAATTTATTTATTTGACAGAGAGTGAGAGAGCACAAGCAGGCAGAGCAACAGAGGGAGAAGGAGAAGCAGGCTCTGCACTGAGCAGGGAGCCCAATGTGGGGCTCGATCCCAGGACCTTGGGATCATGACCCAAGCCAAAGCCAGTTGCTTAACCAACTGAGCCACCCAGGCGCCCCTTATTAGGTCATTTTAATGAAAGCCTAAAACCGTGCAACTCTTATTTCTTAAAATTACCAAGTAATATGCCCCACAAACATTCTTACCCCATACTGATCTTTACCTCACCCTGAATCGCAGTGCACCTAGGACCTTCTAAAGCCCAGGGATGGGATAAGGCTCAAAGATGGCATAGGCTAGTGATCTTTATTTTGGAAATTATTTCCCAAACAAAAAAAAAATTTATGTCCCACAGTTGGTTGTCCTTTGAGCATCCATCCTTAGGGATGCTGGGTAAATAGCTGATAGTTTTTCTCATACACAAAGTGCTGTTACCTGACTCACCTGATTTTTTACTTCTTAGGCTTCAATGCCTGTGCTTAGCTGGGACTTTGTCTCTGATAATATTGTGTATCTGTGCCATTATGCCATCTGTGCCCTGGCCTTCAGGGTTCCCTCAGCATCTCCATTTGTGACTCTTTGCAGTTCATTACTCTCTTGCCTCCAGCTGGGATGGAAACTCTCTTTCTACCATCTGAAATTTGGGGCGGGGTTAGGAGGGTATAAAACCTAGTGAAAGTGTTTGAGGGCTAACCACAGCCACGTCCTTGCCAGAAGCATGTATGCTGGAAGTGGGTGCATGGGGTGCAGGGCTGGTCTGGTTCTGCATGGATTTTCAGTGCAGTCTCACGCGCCTCTAGAACTTCATACTGCTTCCATCCATGCTGCCAGGACCATTCCCTACTAACACTGATTTTTTCCAAGGGACCCAGCTGTCTCTACAATGCAGTTTCCATACCCATCTGACATTCCAGAGATAGAACTGTATAGATCTGAACTCCAGTTTTGGACAGAGGTTAGTTTCCCTCCCATTCTCTTACAGGCCATCAACAAACCACAAACTATCACCACATATCTGTTTGGTGTATCCATTAGGATGAATTTTCTGTGAATTACAAGATTCCCAGTTTAAAAACCGATTTACTAAGGAATTTGTGTGATACAATTTTAAGTCCAGAAGCAGGACATTCTCTAGGCATAGAACAAAAGAGCTGCTTAATGCCATTATGAAGGATCTGGTTTTCTCTCTCACGAGACCATCCCCAGGGCTCACTTCATTCTAGTATTTATATCCATGTGGTTACAAAGTGGTTCCAGAGATGAACAAAGCTGCTGCACGTTCTTATTCAGATTCAGAGAGAAGGAGAAATCTCAGTGATATTTGGTCCCCCAAGCCATATATTATTGCCAGTTCAGTCACATGCCAGCCTGACTCTCAGTGCATGGACCACTGCAGTTTTAAATATGGAGGTCAGGGTAGACTGTAGCAAGATGGGAAGAGCATCCCAGGCAAGGGAACAGCAAGTGCAAAGGCTTTAATGTGGGACTCTGCCTGGTGCGTTCAAGGACCAGCAAGGAGGCAGTGTGGTTATGCAGGATGAACAAGGAAACAAGATCAGAGGGTAACAGCAGAGTGGGAGAGGGAGAGTGAATGCAGATCGGATAAAGAGTTTGACTTATATTCTGACTGAAATTAGAAGCCATTGTTGGCTTCTAAACAGATGAGCGACATAATCAGATTTGATTTAAAAGGATGAATCTGGCTGCAGTGTTGAGGAAAGTCTATAGGAAGAAACAGTGGAAGCTGCTTTAGTTCTAAGATAACTGTAGCAAAGCAGGCAAGATACGATGATGGCTCAAACCAAGGTGGCAGTAGCAGAGATGGAGAAAAGTATGATTTTAAATATATTTTGAAGAGTCAACAGGGTTTGGTGGTGGATTGAACATGGGCTGGGAAAAAAAACAGAGGAGCCTAGAATGACTCTAGATTTTGGTTCAAGCAACTGGAAGCAAGAGTGACTTGGATGGGGGAGAATGTTGAAGAGCAGGTTCAGGAGGCATGATCAAATGTTCACTTTTGGAGATGAGTCTGAAGTTGAAGGGAGAAGTCTGAGCTAACCATATGCATTTGGCAGTCCTCGGTAGGTGGATGGTATTTAAAGCCTTGAAACTGGTTGAGATCATCAAGGGAGTGGGTGTACATAGAGAGAACTATCAACTGAACCCTGAGGCACTCCAGCATTAAGTTAAGGGAGAAGAGAAAGGACAGCAAGGGAAGGTGACCAGTGAAATAAGTTAAAATGTAAGACAATTTGGAAGACAAAGTGTCACAGAAGGAGGGGGGTGATCACCTGTGTCAAAAACTACTGAGAGGTCAAATAAGATGAGACCTAAAAACTGTTATATTCAGCAATGATGTGGACATAGATGACCCGGAGAGCAGTTTCAGTGGAATAAAGTAGGAGGGGTGGCTCTAGAGTTGGCTTAAGAGAAGATAACAGAAGAAAAGTTGGGAGACCGTGAGAATATTCAACCCTTTACTATGGAAAGGAGCAAAGAAATGGGGGGGGTAATAATTATGGCATCGAAGTAGGGGAAATGGCATAAAATAGTTTTTTGGTTTAAGGTGGAAAAAATAACATCGTATTTGTATGCCAATAGAATTGATACGGTAAAGAGTGAGAAATTGATGATGTAGTTGAAACTGAAAAACACTGCCCTTGATGTCTTTGAGGAGGAGGCAGGAAGGAGATCTAGTGCACGGGTGAAGGGATTAGATTCACATAGGAACCTACATAATCTACCTATAGAAAAGGAGGAAGGCATGTATGTCTGTTCAGATACTGGTAGCTAGAGAGATGTGATGCTGAGATTCTGTGGAAGGTTTTTTTTTTCCCTGATACATCAGTACTCTTAATAAATATTCTCAAGATCATCAGCTGAGCACAAGGATGGAGGAGAGGGTAATGGGCATTGAGAAAAGAGAAGGCATAAAACAGTTGTCAAGGGGATCAGCAGAGTAAATGTACTAAAGGCACATAGTGTGACAGCCCGGCAACATAAAGGACCCATTTGAAAGTCATGGTTTTGATTTTAAATTAAGTCCAATCAGCAGGTTTTTATTCCCCACCCCACTCCCAGCTACATTCTGGTACACAGGTGTGCAGCCCAAAATTAGAAACTTGTATCTAATCAGGATGGTAGATTTAAGAGAGCTCAACAAAGCCAGAGAGGAGCAAGAGAATGGAAAGCATATGCAAGAGAGGGATTATAAAAATCGAGTGTGGACTTTATGGGTAAAGAGAAAAGCAAGGGCATCAAGAGGGTAGAGCCAGAGAAGAGGTAGCAAGATTTTGGATTTGGTATCCTGGTAAGGGGGAAGGATTGTTGGGGTCAGAGTACTAGAACGAATGCACTAGAAGGACAGGAGGTGTGGTCAGAGAGTGGATTCATGAAATAGAAATTACAGAAGGGGTGGTCATTGATAACGACAAGATCTAGGGAATTATCATGGGAATGACTGGCTGAAATAGGGTGGAAGATAGGATTACTGGAGGAGAGGAGAGTCAAAGAACTGGGAGGACGGGGTACTGGAAAGATCATCATTTGCCCAACAAATATTTCAAATCACCAAAGATTAAGATAGGATTAGTGTTGGAGAGGACTGCAGGGAGCAGGAGCTATATAGCCTAAAACGGAGAGGGCAGAACTAAGGTGGAGGAGAGCAGTGGATGACAGCAACAGCGAAGCTGTGAGTGATACAACCTGATGATTTAAAATTCTTGCTTCTCTTTAAGTCAGAAGTTCTGGAAAAGCAGGCCATGTTGACTGCTTCACTCAGCGACCGTGATTCCTGGTTCCTCTACGTGGGAGAGGTTAAGTTTGGGTCCCCTGTTCTACCAGTTCACCAACTCAAGAGCTGTCAAATACTTGGACCCGCCTCTCTTGCTCAGTTTACTCAGGTAGTCCCTTTGAGAGGTATAGGGCTTCTTTTTTTTTTTTTTTTTAAGATTTTATTTACTTATTTGACAGAGGGACGTAGGCAGAGAGGCAAGCAGAGAGAGAGGAAGAGAAGCAGGCTCCCTGCTGAGCAGAGAGCCCGATGCGAGACTCGATCCCAGAACCCTGAGATCATGACCTGAGCCAAAGGCAGCAGCTTAACCCACTGAGCTACCCAGGCGCCCGAGAGGTATAGGGCTTCTTAAGCGTGTTCAGATCGACAATAAAAGTTTAGCTATTTAAACAAAGGGATATAGGAAATTTTGCCCCAAAAGTATCGTATTTATCAATTTTCAAGTGTATTTTGTGGTATACTGTAGCTGAGAACGACCTGGGAATTCAGAGAGGGGTAGGGGTACGAAATGATAAAGTAGCATCAACGTTGGTCTCTAGGGGGCACCATTGCCAAAAAGTACAAATCTGAAAGCTTTCAAATAGGGTTGCTATTTCTCAGTTGATAACAATTGTCCACTCTACAGTCATTAAGGTTGGGATTTTTTTCTCACCACTTTCAAAGCATCTCCTCTTTTCATCAGTAACATTTGTATCATGCCTGTGATGGGCTATTACAGCACACACGATAGAATATTTTAAAAACAATAGTCAATTTTACTTAAACTCCATGTTGGAAGCAAACGACTCGGTCAAACACTTTGAAGGAAAAAGTAGTGGAACAATGTTTTATCAAGAAAGGCCAGGGAGGGGGCGCCTGGGTGGCTCAGTCGTTAACCCTCTGCTTTCAGCTCAGATCATGATCCCAGGGGTCCTGGGGCTGCCTACTCAGCAGGGTGCCTGCTTCTCCCTCCCCTACTCCCCCTGCTTGTGTTCTCTCTCTCTCTGTCAAATAAATAAATAAAATCTTAAAAAGGAAAAAAAGAAAGAAAGGCCAGGGAGAAAAGGATGTAGTAAAACCAAGCAGCAATGGGCAGCCTCATGAAGAAAATGAACACAATTTTCTTCTGCTTTGTTCTCTTTTTTTTCCTGTTGTTGTTTTGTCTTTCCCAACAATCACTTCATATATGCACATTTATCTGTTCAACTTCAGTAAAAGTTGGGAGGAAGAATGTGCCAAACCTTTTGAATGGTTGTCTTCAGCTAAGTGTTTTCTTCTTTCAGTTTTTCTGGGTTTTCCAACTGTTCCTCAATAAACATGTGTTGCTTCCTGGCAGGGTAAATCAAAATGCATTTTTCAAAGAAGTCGTGTCAGGTCTCTGTCCATCCCGCCAGGAGCCGGCCCATGCCAGGGCCGGCAGAGGGGGTAATAGACGCCCCCCCCCCCCCCCGGGAGTTCTGCCCTCCGGATCTTTCCCCAGCTCTCGCTCTCGGCTCTCTCTCTCCCGTCGCGCCCCAAACCCAGAGCAACGAAAGGGCTGGCCAAAACTTACAGCCTGTGACAAGGGCCACGCCGAGACAGGGAGACCCCGCGGCCGCCCTCGGGGCATCGCTGCCGGGCAGCGCTGTGCGTCATGTGGGGCCCGCCCCTTGCGGGGCTCGGCAAGTTCTGCCGCCTTGGCCGCCTCCGTGGAAGCAGGATTTCCGCGGTTGTGTAATCGCACCTCCCCGGCGCGGAGAGGCCTGGGCTCCGCATCCGTCCTCCGACCGGCCCCTGGTGTCCGGCGGCCGAGCCATGGCCTGGAGGGCGGCGGCGGCGGCGAGGAGCTGCGGGGCTCGCGGCGCGCTCACGGCGCACACGCTCCTGTTCGACCTGCCGCCAACGCTGCTGGGCGAGCTCTGCGCGGTGCTGGACAGCTGCGACGGCGCGCTTGGCTGGCGCGGCCTCGGTGAGGGCGGCCCTCGGAGGCAGCGGCTGAAGGCAGGCGGGGGCGGGTGGGGGGGGCGGTGCGCTGGGTCGCGGCGCGCATGCTCAGTCCGACCTGCCGCGCTTGCGGCCGGCCAACCCCGCCGGTCCCGCACCGCGTAGACCGCGGGTCTGCGAGGGCTTCCCACGGGCAAAGTGCGCGTTCCTCGCCCAGGGAACTACACAATACTCCCTGAGACCCGAAGACGAGCTTCCCCTTCTCTTTCAAAGACGCTTTGGGTCCCTTGGCGGGATTAAGCGGCAGCTACCCTCCTGAAACCATCCAATGTTTATCAACTGTTCCCGCCTTGCTTGGTTCAGAATATTTTAAGTTAAATCGCCCATGGGATGTCTTCTTATGGCAAAATTACCCTAGAATATAATTTTCATACTAAAACATATTTATCCCTTTAAATTTATTCTTTGGTGTTTTCAGGGCACTTGCAAGTGCCCATCTTAATTAAATTCCAGGTGAAACGGTAACGTAAAATACTATTTGTCATCAATGTGGCTCCCAGTTTTTTTAATATTTCTTGCTTATTTATCTAGTCTGTGGCATGAAGGTTTATGCTAGACGATGTCTTTTTATATCCATCTGGAAAGTTGGCTTTAAAACCATTCTATGCAATCATTGGGAAGTTGAGCAACTGCCTTTGGGAAGTCTTGAGTGTGATCACTGGTAATAATTCAGGAAAAAATAATCTTTGTTTTGTTAAGTACAGGCACTTTTGTTAGATTTGATCTTCCATGGTGACACATTTAATGTTAGTTGAAAATAAGCACAATCATGTCAAAACAACTTAGCCTTTATTCTCTGAAACACCTTCTTTTTTTAAAAAAAGCAAGACTAGCAAAAGACCTATGAGAAAAAAAGTTTTGTTGTTTATGAACAATATGGTCACACTTTATGGAATGTGGCTGTGGGCTTCTAGGTATATTTAAGAAGCAAAACAGGATCATAGGGAAAGGAAAAAAAATAAGACGGAATCAGGGAGGGAGACAAACCATAAGAGGCTCTTAATCATAGGAAATAAACGGGGTTGCTGTGGGGATGAGGGAGGTGGGGGGATGGGGCAACTGGGTGATAACACATTAAGGAGGGAACGTGATGTGATGAGCACTGGGTATTATATAAAACTGATGAATCACTGACCTCTACCTCAGATGCCAACAATACATTCTATCTTAATTAATTGAATTTAAATTAAAAAGTGAAAAAAAAACTAAAACCATTTGTATATTATAAGCTCTGTAATTTTAAAGTATGACCCTTATGTAAAAATATCAGAAAAGATAATACTTGACTCTTTGACTTCTGGAAAACGTAGAGTATGCATTTGGGGGATAAGATCCTTCCCACACCAGATCTTTTGGAAATGGATGACATGGACAGTTTTAGGACCCACTGGTTTCCTAGAATGACTACATTCATGAGAGAAGAATGTTTTTGTTGCAGTCCACAGGTAGTCAGTGGGGCCAGGTAGCTATCATAAATGAGTAAAGCAGGATGAAGACTGAACATGGAAGAGTGTATGTCCCATCTAGGAGGGGTGGTTAGTTCTCAGTCCCACGTCAGTGATGCTTTTCAGAAAGTCCAGCCAAGTATTGCTGCATTCACGCTATCTCTCTCTCTCTCTCTCTCTCTGCATTCAAATCCAGACATTCACATTTTACATGAGTTGCCTCATAAAGCGCTTAACAGTCGCCCTTTGAGGCAGGTGCTATTATCATCACCAGTGTGTTAACAGATGAGGAAACCGTGGTACACATTCATTAAATGACACTTGCCCAAACTGACACAGCTAAGGAGTAGCAGAGCCAGGATTTGAACCATGGCAGTTTGGATCCACTGCCTGTGCCCTTACCCACAGCCACACTACTCTTCCAGACCATGACTTCCTCAAGTTCACAAGTACTGACTGCTCTGCTCTTTCCGCTCTAAAGTACATTCTCTAAAATAGCCTTTCTAAAGTACACTCATTTCAGCCGTGAAAGAACAATTCAGTGAGCCATTTCAAACATGCAGCCCCATTTTTCTAGTTGTGGAAATGAGTGAAGACCACCCAAATGAGAACAAGCGAAGGCTATTTATTCAAAACAAGGGAGTTAGCCACCATAACTTGCATTTGACAGAGACCCAAAGGCAAGCAAGGAGTGGAAAAGCTTTATGGTAGAAAAAAGAGAAGGGTTCAGGTCTTCCACTATTGGAGGAGTTGGCATGGAGAAGCTATGGACAGGTTAACTAGCAGAATTGTTTAGGGTGTATATTTGGCTCTTTCAAGATGGTCCTGAATTGGAAGCAGGGGCGAAAATCAGGGAAGCTGACAGTTGTTAATTGAGTCGTAACTATTTGGGACTGATTGCTACAGAGATTATCGTTTGGCTTCTTGGACTAGCTGCTACAGATGCTAACATGACTTCTCAGACTAGTTACTGTGTATAGTAGATTGGCATTCTGGACTGGTTAACGCATGTTGTGAGTCACCATTCTATTTTTGTATAGAGTCTGGCCATTGTTCCTTTGTATATTCTTTCATAGGGGAAGAATCTAAAATGCCTATTCCTTGATTCTCTAGCTATAATATACTGTGCACATAGCTAGACTATGTAGCTCTGAAAGGAGACCTAGTATAGAGCAGCTGCTTCATGAATTATTGGCTCAGCCAGAAGGGAAGCCTGACTCAGCTCAGGGTGGTTGAGGGCACTGCCCATGTTAAATAGATGCTGAGTTTCCCTATTGGCATGGGGAAAGGAGAAAGACGGGAAGAGGTAGAGGGAGGGAAAACTTGACCTTAGAGGGTGAGGGTGAGGGTGCTGGAGGACTGAATCAGGGACACAGTCCCTTTTATGCTCAGGACAGCAGAGAGCCTGAAGATACAGAGTATCCAAAATTCCATGTAGAAAATAATGCAATGTAATAGTTAAGACTGTCTCAGACTGATCTGATCATGATGCTTGATGATGGTAAATATCAGATGACATTTACAAAGGCAGCTCTGACAAAGATATATGACAAAGGTATATGACATTTACAAAGGCAGCTCTGCCATAGATCATATGGCAGCCTAATTGTTCACAAACCGGAATCATCTGTGCAATCTTTTAAAGATACAAATACCAGAGTGCCTGGGTGGCTCAGTGGGGTAAGCATCTGCCTGCAGCTCAGGTCATGATCTCAGAGTCCTGGGATCGAGCCCTGTGTCGGGCTCTCTGCTCAGCATGGAGCCTGCCTCTCCCACTCCCTCTGCTTCTCATTCCCACCACCCACCACTCCAGATCGTGCGCGCTCTCTTGCTCCCTCTCTATCTCTCTCTCTCAAATAAATAAATAAATAAGATAGAAATGCCTAGGCCCCACCCCCAGAGCTGTTGATTCAACCTTTGCTTTAAGGATCCAGCACCTTTCTGTTTTTTGCAGAGGTGAGTCTGATGCACAGCCTGGCTTGGGAGCCATTGCTCTGGCCAAATTCTCTACTCTAGTAGCATCTTAATATACCAGTTATTTTACCACACTCTTTCACTTCTCCACTTAATTGTTTTTTTCCTTAAACATATTCTTCATATTACTCCTCAAGTCCCTTTTGTCACATATGGTTATTAAGAAGAGGAAATCACAAGGTAATACATTCTCTGGTTGATGATGATTTTATGGCTTTGTAATGAAAGGAGGAGCCCAAGCTGAAAATGTTACTGATTTTATACTCCCTTCCAGACGTGGTAATAGAGCCTCTGGTGACAAGTCATTTCATTACATTATCATAGGGTAGTACTTGAATTAAATTGTTTGGAGAAGTGCACACCATGACCCATTTCAACACTTGTGATACCCTGGGAAAGAAACCCTTTTACAGGTTGTCTGGAATGGGTTGTATTCAGTTTTTTTCCCTCTGAAAAAAAAAAATGAAATTATCATAGAAATTATTATTAATCACTTTACAGCAAACTAAGTATAAAATCACATTAAATGTGTCTTTGAATATTCAATAAAGAATCAAAATAATAGTCATAATAATAATAAAAGCTGCCATCTATCCAGGGCTTGCTCTTTGCCAGACAATCTCTGCTAAGCACTTCATGTGGATTATGTCATTTGTCACGAAAATTCTGTGAGGTAGGTATTTTTCCTATTTCCACTTCATAGGTAAGGAAACTGACTCTCAAAGAATTTAAGTAACTTAAGTCACTGTCTAGTAAAGTGCAGACTAGGATTCTAATCAGATGGTCAGACTCCAGAGCCTATGTTCTTAAAAAAAAAAAAAAAAAAGTTTAGATAGATTTTATTATTTAGAACAGTTTTAAATTTACAGAAAAAATTAGGAGATTGTACAAAAAATTCTGCTCTTTTATATCTTCCGCATATACTCTGCATCCAGTTACCCTGTTATTAACATCTTACATTAGTGTGGCACAATTGTTACAATATCAGTATATTATTATTATCAAAGTCAATATTTTATTCAGATTTCCTTCATTTTATTCCTAATCCCCCTTCTCTCTCCCAGGATCCCATCCAAGATTACATTTAGTTATCATGTATCCTCAGGCCCCTCTTCACTGTGATCGTGTCTCAGACTTTTCTAGTTTTTGATGACCTTGATGGTTCTGAGGAGTACTGGTCAGGACTGGCCTACCATTTTGTAGAATGTCTTTTGACCAAGATTTTACTGATGTTTTACTCATGATTAGACTGAGGTTACTGATTTCTGAAAGGCAGGGGCGCGTGGGTGGCTCAGTTAGCTAAGCGTCTGCCATTGGTTCAGTTCATGATTCCCAAGGTCCTGTGATAGAGTCCTGAATCAGGCTCCCTGCTCAGTGGGGAGCCTGTTTCACTGCCTGCCACTCCCCTCTGCTTCTGTGGTCACGCGCTCGCTCTCTCTTTCTGAGACAAATGTATGAGTGGAATCTTTTAAAAAAATTTAAAAAACAGATTTTTGAGCAGCAGACTGCAGAGGTAAAGTGCCATTTTCAGGACATCATATCAGGGATACCCACTATTTCCATGACTTACCCCTGTTGACATTAACCAGAGTTGAGGTCATATCCATCGATTTGCTTTGCTGATACTCTCTCTCTTCCCCTCTTCACATACGCTTTGGAAGAAAGTCACTAAGTGCAGCCTACACTTAAGGAACAAGGAGTGATGCCTCCCCACCCCCCTTGAAAGTGGAGTAGAGCCTGTGTTCTTTTGACGACCATGGAATTTCTCCCATCTTACAGTGTTCTTTCTAGATCTTATTTTTAGTCTAAGTTACCACCCCATTTCTCTGTTCCCTTTAAGATGAAATTCTGTAAAAGGTACTTTTACAGAAATTTTACAGAAATTAAAGAAATTTTACAGAAATTAAAGAAATTCTGTAAAAAAGCTACTTATATTCCAGGCCCTCCATTCTCTCTGGAACCTGCTCCAATCTGGCTTTCACCCCCACACTTCCATTAAAATACCTCTCATCCTGGGGCGCCTGGGTGGCTCAGTTGGTTGAGGGACTGCCTTCGGCTCAGGTCGTGATCCCAGAGTCCCGGGATCAGGTCCTGCATCGGGCTCCCAGCTCCATGAGGAGTCTGCTTCTCCCTCTGACCTTCTCCCCTGTCATTCTCTCTCTCACTCTCTATCAAATAAATAAATAAAATCTTTAAAAAAAAAAAACTTAAAAAAAAAAACCTCTCATCCAAGTCACAGTGGCTAAAGCCAATGGTCAGTTCTCAGTTTCCTCTTATTTGATACACTTCCTTCCTCCTTGAGGCACTTTCTTTCCTTCTAGAACTTATACTGTTTATTTTCTTCTCATCTTGCAGGTTCCTCTTTAACTCTCTGACCTCCCCTAGCACCCGTGGGATTAGTCCACAGACCTATGTATCTACCCACGATCTTGCCGGTTCCATCCATATGCTAATAACTGCCCCGTGTCTAGCCTGCATCTCCCTCTCTGACATCAGCACCATCTCTTCTATTTGCCTACTTGACAGACATCTCCAACATAACAGCCCAGAAAGGCTTCCCTCCACCAAAGTTTTTCCCTATCTTGGCTAATGGCAACCCCATCCTTCACTTGTTCAGGCCGAAAATACTGGTCTTCTTGGACTTCTTGCTTTCTCGCCAAACCACATGCATGTCTCTAAGTCTATGTTGTTAACTCTGCCTTCAGGCTCTCTATCTAATAATCCGACTGTTTCTTAGGACTGCCGCCACCACCAGCCTGGTCCAAACCACTATCAGGTCCCACTGATTAATGTCAGGAGCCTCTTTTAAAGATTATTTATTTATTTATTTATTTGACACAGAGAGAGAGAGAGAGAGAGAGAGAGAGAGAGAGAGAGAGAGAGAAGGAAGGAGGGAGAGAACAGCAGAGGGAGAAGCAGGCTCCCAGCTGAGCAAGTAGCCAGATGCAGAGCTCCATCCCAGGATCCCAGGATCATGACCTGAGCCGAAGGCAGACGCTTAATGACTGAATGAGCCACCCAGGCACGGCTTTCAGCAGCCTCTTAACTGGGCTCAATGCTACTGCCCTTGCCCTCCTGGAGTTACTTTTCAGCCAGCGGCCAGTGAGCTAAGGTCATTGTCTTATTCAGAACCATTCCGTAGTTCCCTTCTCACAGTAAAGCCTACATGGCTTTTCTCCCTTCCTTCTTGTTTGCCCTATTCCAGCTGCATTGGCCTCTCCTGGCACACGCCAGGAACATTTTCCCTGCAGGTAACCCTGAGACGTATTTCTTCACTTCCTTTGTATTTTTAACTATTATCTACCCTGACCACTTTATAAAAATTGACACCCCCCGTGGTCCTTATGCTCCTTCCCTGCTTCGTTTGCCTTCACATCACTTATTGTCACTCAAACACTTTATCTCTCTTCGTTTGTTTTTTGCCCATCTAGATACACGCTTCATGGGGGCAAGAGATATTTTGTTTGCCTTGTTTCCTGCTTACTCCTCTAGCATCTAAAATTGTACCTAGCACAGAGTAGGCATTCCGTAAATATATGTGATTGAATGAATGATGAAATCCAAACATCCAAAGCTCATGGGGAAGAGTATTAAAGCACTGTACTAGGTACAAGTTGTGGTCCCTGCTTGTCGAGATTTTCCAATTTGATTTTGCCAATGTGTATAGGCAGTAGGTCTATACAGATTCTATAAAGAAGTTGAACAAAGGAAGAAAGTGAGGGGAAACAGTACCGATCATTACCCAGGTATGGAATCACACAGCTTCTGAGCTTTAGCCTGAAATGCTAGTGTTGAGGGTGAACTGTTCTTAAATTGTTTCCCAGAGGTAGTTAATGTTACGTGCATACCTGAATTTGGGCTTGAGGGAGCAGGGCACATGGAAGGATACCTGAGAAATCACGCACAGCCCTGCCATGGAAAATGAGTCCTGCTCAAGTATGGGTAAAAAGTAAACATAAGCTTAAGTATGGCTCAGAATTACTTCTCATAAAATTTATTAGCTGGTGGGTGTTATTGCAGTAGTCTGATAAGAGGAGTTGAGCCAACTTACACATTTGACTTTTGTTTGACTTCTTTTGCAATTAAAAATATCTTCAGTTGTGTGTTGTTTTAAAGAAGAAGGCCTTGGGGCGCCTGGGTGGCTCAGTGGCTTAAGCGTCTGCTCAGGTCATGATCCCGGCGTCCGAGGACTGAGCTCTGCCTTGAGCACTGCGCCAGGCTCTCTGCTCGGTGGGGTGTCTGTTTTCCCTCTCCCCATGCTCCTCCCCCTGCTTGACACTCTCTCTCTCTCAAATAAATAAAATCATAAATAAATGAATGAATGAATAAATAGAAGGCCTGTGTTTTGTGCTTTGTAGAAAGAAAGAACAGAGGCATCTTTTCCTTTTCCCATCATGTTATTTCAAAACAAACTGTGCAGTCTTAACTTACTAGGGGTTTTGGCGTGAGGTTTTATGCAAATACAGATTCCAAACAAGGGTGTGTTGCCTTATTCTAAAAAAACCCCTTCAGAGAACTATTTGCATATGGAGTGATTTCTGCAGTTGAATTCCCCAGTGGTTAGCACCACCTAGATAGTTCTGCTCTCTCAAAACAAAGCCCGAAAGGAACTTTGAACATTAAATGATTATTAAGCAATCAGTGTCTTCAAGTAAACTAATCTCTGAACTTTTCAGGTGGACTTTTTGGCTTCTGTTCTGCCAAGATGCCTTTCAAACGAAAGATTTGCCTTCCAAAAAACAATGTTTTGGGGTGCCTGGGTGGCTTAGGGGGTTAAAGCCTCTACCTTCGGCTCAGGTCATGATCCCAGGGTCCTGGGATCGAGCCCCACATCGAGCCCCACATCGGGCTCTCTGCTCGGCGGGGAGCCTGCTTCCCCCCCCCAGGCCCCCCGCCTGTCTCTCTGCCTACTTGTGATCTCTGTCTGTCAAATAAATAAATAAAATCTTTAAATAACAAAAACAAAAAAAACCCAATGTTTTAAATAATGCTTAACTGCAGCATATTTTTCTTAATTTATCTTTTCCTTTAGAATGCTCGAGTTTACCAACGCAATTAGTCGTTGAGAAGTTTACTTTTTGTTTAGTACTGTGAATAAACAAAGTTCTGTGTTCTGGAAGAAAACAAGGAAGATTAGAGAAAACCATGAATACTAAAGGACATAACTAACTTGTCAAGAGTCTGCATTCCTGTCCCATCACTCTGAAGCTCTTGTTTTCTAGAATCTGTTCCAAATGAACTATACATTTTATGGATGCTAAATAATGCTGTTTCGTGGTGTTTCTGTGCAGAATGCATCATCGTTGAAGAAAAGCCATTAAGATTGCACTGTGAATCCCTAGTTAGAGAAAGAGAAAATGTATTTCATGTCTCATCCTGGAGGTAACCCCATACATGCAGTATCCGTTTCAACTGAGCCTGTATCAGTTTTACACGGTGAACTAGTACTATTGGAAAACACTTTGCGGGGCTCCTGGGTGGCTTAGTGGGTTAAGCCTCTGCCTTTGGCTCAGGTCATGATCTCAGGGTCCTGGGATCAAGCCCCGCATTGGGCTCCCTGCTCAGCAGGGAGCCTGCTTCCCCTCTCTCTCTGCCTGCCTCTCTGCCTAGTTGTGATTTCTCTCTGTGTCAAATAAATAAATAAAATCTTAAAAAAAAAAAAAAGGGGGCGCCTGGGTGGCTCAGTGGGTTAAAGCCGCTGCCTTCGGCTCAGGTCATGATCGCAGGGTCCTGGGATCGAGCCCCGCATCGGGCTCTCTGCTCGGCAGGGAGCCTGCCTCCTCCTCTCTCTCTCTCTCTCTCTCTCTCTCTCTCTCTCTGCCTGCCTCTCTGCCTACTTGTGATCTGTCAAATAAATAAATATTAAAAAAAAAAAAAAAAAAGGAAGAAAGAAAGAAAAACACCTCGCTTTATATAGACCTGGGGGAAACCCAGAACCCTCTGACCCTGGTCAGTGTTAGGAAACCCAAACTTCAGCTCTCTTGGCATAGGTGGTGCCTCAAGTAACAGGATGACAGGGCCCAGAATTGTGGCCTGTTGCCCTTTTAAAAGGGAAATTCAGAAAGTTAAAAATGGGAATAGAATTATGTGGGAAATCTGACTTGAAAAGTTAACTCCAGATCTCCTTGGCAGTTGTAAGCTGTTCTTTTCCTACTGTGAGAATTGTGAGCCATAAAGTGTTTTTGCCTTTCTTTGTGCGAATATTGTTGGTGAGACGCCTGCTAGTATTGCCACCAGATGGATTCTCCCACAACTGGAGCTTCGCTCTTGGCGTCACCTTCTCAGAAGTCTTCCACTGACCTCAAGTTTGTTTTCAGGATAGTTTCAGTCTGTATGCTATCACTCAGGGCCTCTGTCTGTCGCTCAGCAAATATGTCGCCAACGTCTGCTATGTGTCAAGTGCGTTCGTACCAAGGTAACACAGAGGCTCTCTGGGGCTTGTTCTCCTTTTCTTTAACAGGAAGCCTCCACTGTAAGCCTACCCGTCTCCTCTTGGCCCTATCAGGCCCTTTCCTTCCCTTCTGGGGAAGGGATCTTCCCCAGACTGGAGAGTCTGATTGACTCTCTTCTTTCAGCCCTTAAAACCTTGCCCCAGTCCATCCCCATTGTAAAGGGAGTGGATGTTGTAACCGAACCAACATGAGTCCGCCATGCCTTGGTGAGTCAGGCACCAGGTTCAGTTGTCCCACAAAGAAAACTTTCATCTGCAGCAAATAAGAAGATCACAGGGGTGGGGTGGAGTGGGGATGGTTTCCAAAGCCAGGACTCCTACAGAGAGGGTGAATGGGTTCCTCTTGTTTAGGCTTAGGATGAATATTTAGCTAGGGAACTGTGTTGTCCTCAGTAGAGGCAGGCAAGAGGTCACATCCTCTATGGATCTTGTGTGCTATGTTAATGAGGCTGAGGCTCCCCCTTGGGCAGAGATCTTCATATTATGATGAAGTAAAGGTAACTGTAGATCATTCCAGAGGCCACTCTGTGGTCTACCTGCACAGACTCATGCCAGGTTTAGCTCAAATGGTCTGGGTGGTCTGGACCAGCAGCAGGTCTTGTGAAGGCAGAAGCCATCCCCTGGAGGAGTGGTTTTGGGGTTTCACTTCTCTGAGTTAAGGGGAAAGCTGGAAAGAAGAGCTTAGGGAAAAATATAAGACAAAGTGTACAAGCAGGAAGGCAGGCAGTAACGGCCAGGTCTTGGGGTCTAACTGGTGACAATGTCACTCCCTCACACACCTCCCTGACTGTGGGACTCCACAAGGGTGTCCTTTCTCCTCCTGTCTATCCCAAAGTCATTTCATGTCTTATGCCAAAGATTCAAGTTGGAGGGGGACCTGTTTTTTTTTTTTAAGTTTATTTATTTATTTTTTTTTAGTGACCTCTACACCCATTGTGGGGCTTGAACTCACAAATCCTGAGCTCAAGTGTCGCATGCTCTTCTGACCAAGCCAGCCAGGTGCCCCCAGAGGAAGCTGTTTTTTTTTTTTTAATTTTATATTGCATAAATATTAATAACTGATAGAGTTCATTATGCCTATTTTATGCCTAATACTCTATAAATATTAGCCAATTAATTTATGAATAGAAAAAATAGAAACCTAAACTTTCACTTTGCTGAAATTTGAAATTTAGTGTTCCTTTGTTGGCATGTTAATTTGGAGACTGGGAAGTGTTCTAAACACTGGGGGTAGTTTAAGGTCATCCTATAAACAGCAGACTAGAGAAACTTAGTGTCTGTTTTGGGAGGGATTTCAAATGGATTTCAAAGGATATTTATTAATAACAAGTTTGAAACTGCTCAGTGACTTGCCTGGAGTTGCACCATAGGTCAATGGCAGAGCCACCACTAAACCCACATTTTCATGCATATATCCAGAGGCCACAGGGTCCTTGGTCTTGACTGATGACTTTTCTCTTCTGAAGACAATATAACCTCAGAGTTCATTCTATTATCTTGTTTTCCAACTGAAAGTCCGGTGATTTTCTTTTTCCTCCCCAATGTAGTATATTCCATCTAATAATTCCTTGACAATTGACCTCTCTTTAGAAAGACTTACAGTTTTAAACTTGGCTCATGCTCCAGAAACCACTCCTGTAAGAAGCCTTCCATGATGGCCTCATCTTTTTTTTTCTTTCTAAGACTTTATAAGATTTTATTCTTAAGTAATCTCTACACCAAACGTCAGGCTTGAACACACCACCCTAAGATCAAGAGTCCCATGCTCCACTGACAGAGCCAGCCAGGTGCCCCCAGGATGCCTCCATCTTTAGTTAGGGAAACCTATTCTTACTTCACACATGCTTTCTTTGTCTTTTTCTTTTCTTTTTTAAGATTTACTTATTTATTTGAGAGAGAGAGAGAATGCATGAGCATGGGAAGGGACAGATGGAGAGAGAGAATCCCAAGCAGACTCCACACTGAGCATGGAGTCCGACACGTGGTATGATCTCATGACCCTGCGATCGTGACCTGAGCTGAAATCAAGAGCCAGGCACTCAACTGACTGAGCCACCCAGGCGCCCCTCTACTCACACTTGATGTATGCAGTTACTGTACTGCTAGCACATCAAACCAATGTTCCAACTTGTTAAAAAAAAAAAAAAAAGTGAAATTCAACCAAGTAAATCTGAAGATCTAATTGGCTTTCTTTAGTGATTCATGAATCAGTCTGTATCCCATCTAGCAAACAGGGAAGTTCAGGGAGTTGTACAAGATGGAAGGTTTCTATAGGAAAGATGGTGGGTCAAGAAAGTTATTAGCAAAAGAGAAGGATTGGTCCTGGCAAGATCACTTTCCCTTAAGGAGAAGAACAAAGTTTCTTATCATGAAGATGATCTCATCTTCCTTTGGGGATAGAGACGGCCCATGTAACAGATTACTTTATTGGCCCTGATTAGAAAATTTCTGACTGACTACGATTTATATTTCTAGGGAGGTTGAAACTCCAGTTAGATTAGATATTAAGCCCTGTTTGGTGACTTGGCCTACGTGATGCCCTTTGGGGCTCATGGCTTTCTTTTTAACAAACTATAATGATTTGCACTATTTCCCCTAAGAGCTTCTAGAAATAGTTAAATAAAGTGTTTATGAAAATTGTGCCTCAACCAAATAGGCAGACTACGTCATCAAAGAAATGCATTAAAATAGTTACTATGTCTTGCCAAATATTCTTGCTTTGAAGGTCCCCTTCCTTTTTTTTTTTTTTTTTTAGTGATAAGCTATCTAAAATATAT